>NW_027167828.1:0-117830 GCF_040954835.1 Lepisosteus oculatus
CCATGTAAGTTATGGGGCAGTAACAGCACCCTTTTCAAAACGTGTTTTTCAGCCCGAAAATAAACGCGGTTTTTTCATACAACTGAATCAACATGTGACAGCAAGGCTCAGAAGAGCCCACACACTCAGCTCTTAACCCCACAGTGCAGAAAGGGTCAAAACGTGTTTTTTAGCAGAAATAAACATGTTTCTGCAAGTTTGGTCAACCCCATGTAAGTTATGGGCAGTAAGAGCACCATTTTCAAAACGTGTTTTTCAGCCCGAAATAAACGCGTTTTTTCATACAACTGAATCCCCATGTAACAGCAAAACTCAGAAGAGCACACACACTCAGATCTTAACCCCAGTGTGCAGAAAGGGTCAAACGTGTTTTTCAGCAGAAATAAACATGTTTCTGCAAGTTTGGTCAACCCCATGTACGTTATGGGGCAGTAACAGCACACTTTTCAAAACGTGATTTTCAGCCCGAAATAAACGCGTTTTTTCAGACAACTGAATCCCCAGTAACAGCAAAACTCAGAAGAGCCCACACACTCAGATCTTAACCCCAGTGTGCAGAAAGGGTCAAAACGTGTTTTTCAGCAGAAATAAACATGTTTCTGCAAGTTTGGTCAACCCCATGTAAGTTATGGGGCAGTACCAGCACCCTTTTAAAAACGTGTTTTTCAGCCCGAAATAAATGCGTTTTTCAGACAACTGAATCCCCATGTAACAGCAAAACTCAGAAGAGCCCACACACTCAGATCTTAACCCCAGTGTGCAGAAAGGGTCAAAACGTGTTTTTCAGCAGAAATAAACATGTTTCTGCAAGTTTGGTCAACCCCATGTAAGTTATGGGGCAGTAACAGCACCCTTTTCAAAACGTGTTTTTCAGCCCGAAATAAACGCGTTTTTTCATACAACTGAATCCCCATGTAACAGCAAAACTCAGAAGAGCACACACACTCAGATTTTAACCCCAGTGTGCAGAAAGGGTCAAAACGTGTTTTTCAGCAGAAATAAACATGTTTCTGCAAGTTTGGTCAACCCCATGTACGTTATGGGGCAGTAACAGCACACTTTTCAAAACGTGATTTTCAGCCCGAAATAAACGCGTTTTTTCAGACAACTGAATCCCCATGTAACAGCAAAACTCAGAAGAGCCCACACACTCAGATCTTAACCCCAGTGTGCAGAAAGGGTCAAAACGTGTTTTTCAGCAGAAATAAACATGTTTCTGCAAGTTTGGTCAACCCCATATAAGTTATGGGGCAGTAACAGCACTCTTTTCAAAACGTGTTTTTCAGCCCGAAATAAACACGTTTTTTCAACAAATGAATCCCTAAGTAACAGCAAGTCTCAGAAGAGCCCACAAACTCAGCTCTTAACCTCAGTGTGCAGAAAGGGTCAAAACGTGTTTTTCAGCAGAAATAAACATGTTTCTGCAAGTTTGGTCAACCCCATGTAAGTTATGGGGCAGTAACAGCACCCTTTTCAAAACGTGTTTTTCAGCCCGAAATAAACGCGTTTTTTCATACAACTGAATCCCCATGTAACAGCAAAACTCAGAAGAGCACACACACTCAGATCTTAACCCCAGTGTGCAGAAAGGGTCAAAACGTGTTTTTCAGCAGAAATAAACATGTTTCTGCAAGTTTGGTCAACCCCATGTACGTTATGGGGCAGTAACAGCACACTTTTCAAAACGTGATTTTCAGCCCGAAATAAACGCGTTTTTTCAGACAACTGAATCCCCATGTAACAGCAAAACTCAGAAGAGCCCACACACTCAGATCTTAACCCCAGTGTGCAGAAAGGGTCAAAACGTGTTTTTCAGCAGAAATAAACATGTTTCTGCAAGTTTGGTCAACCCCATATAAGTTATGGGGCAGTAACAGCACTCTTTTCAAAACGTGTTTTTCAGCCCGAAATAAACACGTTTTTTCAACAAATGAATCCCTAAGTAACAGCAAGTCTCAGAAGAGCCCACAAACTCAGCTCTTAACCTCAGTGTGCAGAAAGGGTCAAAACGTGTTTTTCAGCAGAAATAAACATGTTTCTGCAAGTTTGGTCAACCCCATGTAAGTTATGGGGCAGTTACAGCACACTTTTCAAAACGTGTTTTTCAGCCCGAAATAAACACGTTTTTTCAGACAACTGAATCCCCATGTAACAGCAAAACTCAGAAGAGCCCACACACTCAGATCTTAACCCCAGTGTGCAGAAAGGGTCAAAACGTGTTTTTCAGCAGAAATAAACATGTTTCTGCAAGTTTGGTCAACCCCATGTAAGTTATGGGGCAGTAACAGCACCCTTTTCAAAACGTGTTTTTCAGCCCAAAATAAACGCGTTTTTTCAGACAACTGAATCCCCATGTAACAGCAAGGCTCAGAAGAGCCCATACACTCAGCTCTTAACCCCAGTGTGCAGAAAGGGTCAAAACGTGTTTTTCAGCAGAAATAAACATGTTTCTGCAAGTTTGGTCAACCCCATGTAAGTTATGGGGCAGTACCAGCACCCTTTTAAAAACGTGTTTTTCAGCCCGAAATAAACGCGTTTTTTCAGACAACTGAATCCCCATGTAACAGCAAAACTCAGAAGAGCCCACACACTCAGATCTTAACCCCAGTGTGCAGAAAGGGTCAAAACGTGTTTTTCAGCAGAAATAAACATGTTTCTGCAAGTTTGGTCAACCCCATGTAAGTTATGGGGCAGTAACAGCACCCTTTTCAAAACGTGTTTTTCAGCCCGAAATAAACGCGTTTTTTCATACAACTGAATCAACATGTGACAGCAAGGCTCAGAAGAGCCCACACACTCAGCTCTTAACCCCACAGTGCAGAAAGGGTCAAAACGTGTTTTTTAGCAGAAATAAACATGTTTCTGCAAGTTTGGTCAACCCCATGTAAGTTATGGGCAGTAAGAGCACCATTTTCAAAACGTGTTTTTCAGCCCGAAATAAACGCGTTTTTTCATACAACTGAATCCCCATGTAACAGCAAAACTCAGAAGAGCCCACACACTCAGATCTTAACCCCAGTGTGCAGAAAGGGTCAAAACGTGTTTTTCAGCAGAAATAAACATGTTTCTGCAAGTTTGGTCAACCCCATGTAAGTTATGGGGCAGTAACAGCACCCTTTTCAAAACGTGTTTTTCAGCCCGAAATAAACGCGTTTTTTCAGACAACTGAATCCCCATGTAACAGCAAGGCTCAGAAGAGCCCACACACTCAGCTCTTAACCCCAGTGTGCAGAAAGGGTCAAAACGTGTTTTTCAGCAGAAATAAACATGTTTCTGCAAGTTTGGTCAACCCCATGTAAGTTATGGGGCAGTACCAGCACCCTTTTAAAAACGTGTTTTTCAGCCCGAAATAAACGCGTTTTTTCAGACAACTGAATCCCCATGTAACAGCAAAACTCAGAAGAGCCCACACACTCAGATCTTAACCCCAGTGTGCAGAAAGGGTCAAAACGTGTTTTTCAGCAGAAATAAACATGTTTCTGCAAGTTTGGTCAACCCCATGTAAGTTATGGGGCAGTAACAGCACCCTTTTCAAAACGTGTTTTTCAGCCCGAAATAAACGCGTTTTTTCAGACAACTGAATCCCCATGTAACAGCAAAACTCAGAAGAGCCCACACACTCAGATCTTAACCCCAGTGTGCAGAAAGGGTCAAAACGTGTTTTTCAGCAGAAATAAACATGTTTCTGCAAGTTTGGTCAACCCCATGTAAGTTATGGGGCAGTAACAGCACCCTTTTCAAAACGTGTTTTTCAGCCCGAAATAAACGCGTTTTTTCATACAACTGAATCCCCATGTAACAGCAAAACTCAGAAGAGCCCACACACTCAGATCTTAACCCCAGTGTGCAGAAAGGGTCAAAACGTGTTTTTCAGCAGAAATAAACATGTTTCTGCAAGTTTGGTCAACCCCATGTAAGTTATGGGGCAGTAACAGCACCCTTTTCAAAACGTGATTTTCAGCCCGAAATAAACGCGTTTTTTCAGACAACTGAATCCCCATGTAACAGCAAAACTCAGAAGAGCCCACACACTCAGATCTTAACCCCAGTGTGCAGAAAGTGTCAAAACGTGTTTTTCAGCAGAAATAAACATGTTTCTGCAAGTTTGGTCAACCCCATGTAAGTTATGGGGCAGTAACAGCACCCTTTTCAAAACGTGTTTTTCAGCCCGAAATAAACGCGTTTTTTCAGACAACTGAATCCCCATGTAACAGCAAGGCTCAGAAGAGCCCACACACTCAGCTCTTAACCCCAGTGTGCAGAAAGGGTCAAAACGTGTTTTTCAGCAGAAATAAACATGTTTCTGCAAGTTTGGTCAACCCCATGTAAGTTATGGGGCAGTACCAGCACCCTTTTAAAAACGTGTTTTTCAGCCCGAAATAAACGCGTTTTTTCAGACAACTGAATCCCCATGTAACAGCAAAACTCAGAAGAGCCCACACACTCAGATCTTAACCCCAGTGTGCAGAAAGGGTCAAAACGTGTTTTTCAGCAGAAATAAACATGTTTCTGCAAGTTTGGTCAACCCCATGTAAGTTATGGGGCAGTAACAGCACCCTTTTCAAAACGTGTTTTTCAGCCCGAAATAAACGCGTTTTTTCAGACAACTGAATCCCCATGTAACAGCAAAACTCAGAAGAGCCAACACACTCAGATCTTAACCCCAGTGTGCAGAAAGGGTCAAAACGTGTTTTTCAGCAGAAATAAACATGTTTCTGCAAGTTTGGTCAACCCCATGTAAGTTATGGGGCAGTACCAGCACCCTTTTAAAAACGTGTTTTTCAGCCCGAAATAAATGCGTTTTTTCAGACAACTGAATCCCCATGTAACAGCAAAACTCAGAAGAGCCCACACACTCAGATCTTAACCCCAGTGTGCAGAAAGGGTCAAAACGTGTTTTTCAGCAGAAATAAACATGTTTCTGCAAGTTTGGTCAACCCCATGTAAGTTATGGGGCAGTAACAGCACCCTTTTCAAAACGTGTTTTTCAGCCCGAAATAAACGCGTTTTTTCAACAAATGAATCCCCAAGTAACAGCAAGTCTCAGAAGAGCCCACACACTCAGCTCTTAACCCCAGTGTGCAGAAAGGGTCAAAACGTGTTTTTCAGCAGAAATAAACATGTTTCTGCAAGTTTGGTCAACCCCATGTAAGTTATGGGGCAGTAACAGCACCCTTTTCAAAACGTGTTTTTCAGCCCGAAATAAACGCGTTTTTTCAGACAACTGAATCCCCATGTAACAGCAAGGCTCAGAAGAGCCCACACACTCAGCTCTTAACCCCAGTGTGCAGAAAGGGTCAAAACGTGTTTTTCAGCAGAAATAAACATGTTTCTGCAAGTTTGGTCAACCCCATGTAAGTTATGGGGCAGTACCAGCACCCTTTTAAAAACGTGTTTTTCAGCCCGAAATAAACGCGTTTTTTCAGACAACTGAATCCCCATGTAACAGCAAAACTCAGAAGAGCCCACACACTCAGATCTTAACCCCAGTGTGCAGAAAGGGTCAAAACGTGTTTTTCAGCAGAAATAAACATGTTTCTGCAAGTTTGGTCAACCCCATGTAAGTTATGGGGCAGTAACAGCACCCTTTTCAAAACGTGTTTTTCAGCCCGAAATAAACGCGTTTTTTCATACAACTGAATCAACATGTAACAGCAAGGAACAGAAGAGCCCACACACTCAGCTCTTAACCCCAGTGTGCAGAAAGGGTCAAAACGTGTTTTTCAGCAGAAATAAACATGTTTTTGCAAGTTTGGTCAACCCCATGTAAGTTATGGGGCAGTTACAGCACACTTTTCAAAACGTGTTTTTCAGCCCGAAATAAACGCGTTTTTTCAACAAATGAATCCCCAAGTAACAGCAAGTCTCAGAAGAGCCCACACACTCAGCTCTTAACCCCAGTGTGCAGAAAGGGTCAAAACGTGTTTTTCAGCAGAAATAAACATGTTTCTGCAAGTTTGGTCAACCCCATGTAAGTTATGGGGCAGTAACAGCACCCTTTTCAAAACGTGTTTTTCAGCCCGAAATAAACGCGTTTTTTCAGACAACTGAATCCCCATGTAACAGCAAGGCTCAGAAGAGCCCACACACTCAGCTCTTAACCCCAGTGTGCAGAAAGGGTCAAAACGTGTTTTTCAGCAGAAATAAACATGTTTCTGCAAGTTTGGTCAACCCCATGTAAGTTATGGGGCAGTACCAGCACCCTTTTAAAAACGTGTTTTTCAGCCCGAAATAAACGCGTTTTTTCAGACAACTGAATCCCCATGTAACAGCAAAACTCAGAAGAGCCCACACACTCAGATCTTAACCCCAGTGTGCAGAAAGGGTCAAAACGTGTTTTTCAGCAGAAATAAACATGTTTCTGCAAGTTTGGTCAACCCCATGTAAGTTATGGGGCAGTAACAGCACCCTTTTCAAAACGTGTTTTTCAGCCCGAAATAAACGCGTTTTTTCATACAACTGAATCCCCATGTAACAGCAAAACTCAGAAGGGCACACACACTCAGATCTTAACCCCAGTGTGCAGAAAGGGTCAAAACGTGTTTTTCAGCAGAAATAAACATGTTTCTGCAAGTTTGGTCAACCCCATGTACGTTATGGGGCAGTAACAGCACACTTTTCAAAACGTGATTTTCAGCCCGAAATAAACGCGTTTTTTCAGACAACTGAATCCCCATGTAACAGCAAAACTCAGAAGAGCCCACACACTCAGATCTTAACCCCAGTGTGCAGAAAGGGTCAAAACGTGTTTTTCAGCAGAAATAAACATGTTTCTGCAAGTTTGGTCAACCCCATGTAAGTTATGGGGCAGTAACAGCACCCTTTTCAAAACGTGTTTTTCAGCCCAAAATAAACGCGTTTTTTCAGACAACTGAATCCCCATGTAACAGCAAAACTCAGAAGAGCCCACACACTCAGATCTTAACCCCAGTGTGCAGAAAGTGTCAAAACGTGTTTTTCAGCAGAAATAAACATGTTTCTGCAAGTTTGGTCAACCCCATGTAAGTTATGGGGCAGTAACAGCACCCTTTTCAAAACGTGTTTTTCAGCCCGAAATAAACGCGTTTTTTCAACAAATGAATCCCCAAGTAACAGCAAGTCTCAGAAGAGCCCACACACTCAGCTCTTAACCCCAGTGTGCAGAAAGGGTCAAAACGTGTTTTTCAGCAGAAATAAACATGTTTCTGCAAGTTTGGTCAACCCCATGTAAGTTATGGGGCAGTTACAGCACCATTTTCAAAACGTGTTTTTCAGCCCGAAATAAACGCGTTTTTTCATACAACTGAACCAACATGTAAAAGCAAGGCTCAGAAGAGCCCACACACTCAGCTCTTAACCCCAGTGTGCAGAAAGGGTCAAAACGTGTTTTTTAGCAGAAATAAACATGTTTCTGCAAGTTTGGTCAACCCCATGTAAGTTATGGGGCAGTAACAGCACCCTTTTCAAAACGTGTTTTTCAGCCCGAAATAAACACGTTTTTTCAGACAACTGAATCCCCATGTAACAGCAAAACTCAGAAGAGCCCACACACTCAGATCTTAACCCCAGTGTGCAGAAAGGGTCAAAACGTGTTTTTCAGCAGAAATAAACATGTTTCTGCAAGTTTGGTCAACCCCATGTAAGTTATGGGGCAGTAACAGCACTCTTTTCAAAACGTGTTTTTCAGCCCGAAATAAACGCGTTTTTTCAACAAATGAATCCCTAAGTAACAGCAAGTCTCAGAAGAGCCCACAAACTCAGCTCTTAACCTCAGTGTGCAGAAAGGGTCAAAACGAGTTTTTCAGCAGAAATAAACATGTTTCTGCAAGTTTGGTCAACCCCATGTAAGTTATGGGGCAGTTACAGCACACTTTTCAAAACGTGTTTTTCAGCCCGAAATAAACACGTTTTTTCAGACAACTGAATCCCCATGTAACAGCAAAACTCAGAAGAGCCCACACACTCAGATCTTAACCCCAGTGTGCAGAAAGGGTCAAAACGTGTTTTTCAGCAGAAATAAACATGTTTCTGCAAGTTTGGTCAACCCCATGTAAGTTATGGGGCAGTAACAGCACCCTTTTCAAAACGTGTTTTTCAGCCCAAAATAAACGCGTTTTTTCAGACAACTGAATCCCCATGTAACAGCAAAACTCAGAAGAGCCCACACACTCAGATCTTAACCCCAGTGTGCAGAAAGTGTCAAAACGTGTTTTTCAGCAGAAATAAACATGTTTCTGCAAGTTTGGTCAACCCCATGTAAGTTATGGGCAGTAACAGCACCCTTTTCAAAACGTGTTTTTCAGCCCGAAATAAACGCGTTTTTTCAACAAATGAATCCCCAAGTAACAGCAAGTCTCAGAAGAGCCCACACACTCAGCTCTTAACCCCAGTGTGCAGAAAGGGTCAAAACGTGTTTTTCAGCAGAAATAAACATGTTTCTGCAAGTTTGGTCAACCCCATATAAGTTATGGGGCAGTAACAGCACTCTTTTCAAAACGTGTTTTTCAGCCCGAAATAAACACGTTTTTTCAACAAATGAATCCCTAAGTAACAGCAAGTCTCAGAAGAGCCCACAAACTCAGCTCTTAACCTCAGTGTGCAGAAAGGGTCAAAACGTGTTTTTCAGCAGAAATAAACATGTTTCTGCAAGTTTGGTCAACCCCATGTAAGTTATGGGGCAGTTACAGCACACTTTTCAAAACGTGTTTTTCAGCCCGAAATAAACACGTTTTTTCAGACAACTGAATCCCCATGTAACAGCAAGGCTCAGAAGAGCCCACACACTCAGCTCTTAACCCCACAGTGCAGAAAGGGTCAAAACGTGTTTTTCAGCAGAAATAAACATGTTTCTGCAAGTTTGGTCAACCCCATGTAAGTTATGGGGCAGTAACAGCACCATTTTCAAAACGTGTTTTTCAGCCCGAAATAAACGCGTTTTTTCATACAACTGAACCAACATTTAACAGCAAGGCTCAGTAGAGCCCACACACTCAGCTCTTAACCCCAGTGTGCAGAAAGGGTCAAAACGTGTTTTTCAGCAGAAATAAACATGTTTCTGCAAGTTTGGTCAACCCCATGTAAGTTATGGGGCAGTAACAGCACCCTTTTCAAAACATGTTTTTCAGCCCGAAATAAACGCGTTTTTTCAGACAACTGAATCCCCATGTAACAGCAAAACTCAGAAGAGCCCACACACTCAGATCTTAACCCCAGTGTGCAGAAAGGGTCAAAACGTGTTTTTCAGCAGAAATAAACATGTTTCTGCAAGTTTGGTCAACCCCATGTAAGTTATGGGGCAGTAACAGCACCCTTTTCAAAACGTGTTTTTCAGCCCGAAATAAACGCGTTTTTTCATACAACTGAATCCCCATGTAACAGCAAAACTCAGAAGAGCACACACACTCAGATCTTAACCCCAGTGTGCAGAAAGGGTCAAAACGTGTTTTTCAGCAGAAATAAACATGTTTCTGCAAGTTTGGTCAACCCCATGTACGTTATGGGGCAGTAACAGCACACTTTTCAAAACGTGATTTTCAGCCCGAAATAAACGCGTTTTTTCAGACAACTGAATCCCCATGTAACAGCAAAACTCAGAAGAGCCCACACACTCAGATCTTAACCCCAGTGTGCAGAAAGGGTCAAAACGTGTTTTTCAGCAGAAATAAACATGTTTCTGCAAGTTTGGTCAACCCCATATAAGTTATGGGGCAGTAACAGCACTCTTTTCAAAACGTGTTTTTCAGCCCGAAATAAACACGTTTTTTCAACAAATGAATCCCTAAGTAACAGCAAGTCTCAGAAGAGCCCACAAACTCAGCTCTTAACCTCAGTGTGCAGAAAGGGTCAAAACGTGTTTTTCAGCAGAAATAAACATGTTTCTGCAAGTTTGGTCAACCCCATGTAACTTATGGGGCAGTAACAGCACCCTTTTCAAAACGTGTTTTTCAGCCCGAAATAAACGCGTTTTTTCATACAACTGAATCCCCATGTAACAGCAAAACTCAGAAGAGCACACACACTCAGATCTTAACCCCAGTGTGCAGAAAGGGTCAAAACGTGTTTTTCAGCAGAAATAAACATGTTTCTGCAAGTTTGGTCAACCCCATGTACGTTATGGGGCAGTAACAGCACACTTTTCAAAACGTGATTTTCAGCCCGAAATAAACGCGTTTTTTCAGACAACTGAATCCCCATGTAACAGCAAAACTCAGAAGAGCCCACACACTCAGATCTTAACCCCAGTGTGCAGAAAGGGTCAAAACGTGTTTTTCAGCAGAAATAAACATGTTTCTGCAAGTTTGGTCAACCCCATATAAGTTATGGGGCAGTAACACCACTCTTTTCAAAACGTGTTTTTCAGCCCGAAATAAACACGTTTTTTCAACAAATGAATCCCTAAGTAACAGCAAGTCTCAGAAGAGCCCACAAACTCAGCTCTTAACCTCAGTGTGCAGAAAGGGTCAAAACGTGTTTTTCAGCAGAAATAAACATGTTTCTGCAAGTTTGGTCAACCCCATGTAAGTTATGGGGCAGTAACAGCACCCTTTTCAAAACGTGTTTTTCAGCCCAAAATAAACGCGTTTTTTCAGACAACTGAATCCCCATGTAACAGCAAAACTCAGAAGAGCCCACACACTCAGATCTTAACCCCAGTGTGCAGAAAGTGTCAAAACGTGTTTTTCAGCAGAAATAAACATTTTTCTGCAAGTTTGGTCAACCCCATGTAAGTTATGGGGCAGTAACAGCACCCTTTTCAAAACGTGTTTTTCAGCCCGAAATAAACGCGTTTTTTCAGACAACTGAATCCCCATGTAACAGCAAGGCTCAGAAGAGCCCACACACTCAGCTCTTAACCCCAGTGTGCAGAAAGGGTCAAAACGTGTTTTTCAGCAGAAATAAACATGTTTCTGCAAGTTTGGTCAACCCCATGTAAGTTATGGGGCAGTACCAGCACCCTTTTAAAAACGTGTTTTTCAGCCCGAAATAAACGCGTTTTTTCAGACAACTGAATCCCCATGTAACAGCAAAACTCAGAAGAGCCCACACACTCAGATCTTAACCCCAGTGTGCAGAAAGGGTCAAAACGTGTTTTTCAGCAGAAATAAACATGTTTCTGCAAGTTTGGTCAACCCCATGTAAGTTATGGGGCAGTAACAGCACCCTTTTCAAAACGTGTTTTTCAGCCCGAAATAAACGCGTTTTTTCATACAACTGAATCAACATGTGACAGCAAGGCTCAGAAGAGCCCACACACTCAGCTCTTAACCCCACAGTGCAGAAAGGGTCAAAACGTGTTTTTTAGCAGAAATAAACATGTTTCTGCAAGTTTGGTCAACCCCATGTAAGTTATGGGCAGTAAGAGCACCATTTTCAAAACGTGTTTTTCAGCCCGAAATAAACGCGTTTTTTCATACAACTGAATCCCCATGTAACAGCAAAACTCAGAAGAGCACACACACTCAGATCTTAACCCCAGTGTGCAGAAAGGGTCAAAACGTGTTTTTCAGCAGAAATAAACATGTTTCTGCAAGTTTGGTCAACCCCATGTACGTTATGGGGCAGTAACAGCACACTTTTCAAAACGTGATTTTCAGCCCGAAATAAACGCGTTTTTTCAGACAACTGAATCCCCAGTAACAGCAAAACTCAGAAGAGCCCACACACTCAGATCTTAACCCCAGTGTGCAGAAAGGGTCAAAACGTGTTTTTCAGCAGAAATAAACATGTTTCTGCAAGTTTGGTCAACCCCATGTAAGTTATGGGGCAGTACCAGCACCCTTTTAAAAACGTGTTTTTCAGCCCGAAATAAATGCGTTTTTTCAGACAACTGAATCCCCATGTAACAGCAAAACTCAGAAGAGCCCACACACTCAGATCTTAACCCCAGTGTGCAGAAAGGGTCAAAACGTGTTTTTCAGCAGAAATAAACATGTTTCTGCAAGTTTGGTCAACCCCATGTAAGTTATGGGGCAGTAACAGCACCCTTTTCAAAACGTGTTTTTCAGCCCGAAATAAACGCGTTTTTTCATACAACTGAATCCCCATGTAACAGCAAAACTCAGAAGAGCACACACACTCAGATTTTAACCCCAGTGTGCAGAAAGGGTCAAAACGTGTTTTTCAGCAGAAATAAACATGTTTCTGCAAGTTTGGTCAACCCCATGTACGTTATGGGGCAGTAACAGCACACTTTTCAAAACGTGATTTTCAGCCCGAAATAAACGCGTTTTTTCAGACAACTGAATCCCCATGTAACAGCAAAACTCAGAAGAGCCCACACACTCAGATCTTAACCCCAGTGTGCAGAAAGGGTCAAAACGTGTTTTTCAGCAGAAATAAACATGTTTCTGCAAGTTTGGTCAACCCCATATAAGTTATGGGGCAGTAACAGCACTCTTTTCAAAACGTGTTTTTCAGCCCGAAATAAACACGTTTTTTCAACAAATGAATCCCTAAGTAACAGCAAGTCTCAGAAGAGCCCACAAACTCAGCTCTTAACCTCAGTGTGCAGAAAGGGTCAAAACGTGTTTTTCAGCAGAAATAAACATGTTTCTGCAAGTTTGGTCAACTCCATGTAAGTTATGGGGCAGTAACAGCACCCTTTTCAAAACGTGTTTTTCAGCCCGAAATAAACGCGTTTTTTCATACAACTGAATCCCCATGTAACAGCAAAACTCAGAAGAGCACACACACTCAGATCTTAACCCCAGTGTGCAGAAAGGGTCAAAACGTGTTTTTCAGCAGAAATAAACATGTTTCTGCAAGTTTGGTCAACCCCATGTACGTTATGGGGCAGTAACAGCACACTTTTCAAAACGTGATTTTCAGCCCGAAATAAACGCGTTTTTTCAGACAACTGAATCCCCATGTAACAGCAAAACTCAGAAGAGCCCACACACTCAGATCTTAACCCCAGTGTGCAGAAAGGGTCAAAACGTGTTTTTCAGCAGAAATAAACATGTTTCTGCAAGTTTGGTCAACCCCATATAAGTTATGGGGCAGTAACAGCACTCTTTTCAAAACGTGTTTTTCAGCCCGAAATAAACACGTTTTTTCAACAAATGAATCCCTAAGTAACAGCAAGTCTCAGAAGAGCCCACAAACTCAGCTCTTAACCTCAGTGTGCAGAAAGGGTCAAAACGTGTTTTTCAGCAGAAATAAACATGTTTCTGCAAGTTTGGTCAACCCCATGTAAGTTATGGGGCAGTTACAGCACACTTTTCAAAACGTGTTTTTCAGCCCGAAATAAACACGTTTTTTCAGACAACTGAATCCCCATGTAACAGCAAAACTCAGAAGAGCCCACACACTCAGATCTTAACCCCAGTGTGCAGAAAGGGTCAAAACGTGTTTTTCAGCAGAAATAAACATGTTTCTGCAAGTTTGGTCAACCCCATGTAAGTTATGGGGCAGTAACAGCACCCTTTTCAAAACGTGTTTTTCAGCCCAAAATAAACGCGTTTTTTCAGACAACTGAATCCCCATGTAACAGCAAGGCTCAGAAGAGCCCATACACTCAGCTCTTAACCCCAGTGTGCAGAAAGGGTCAAAACGTGTTTTTCAGCAGAAATAAACATGTTTCTGCAAGTTTGGTCAACCCCATGTAAGTTATGGGGCAGTACCAGCACCCTTTTAAAAACGTGTTTTTCAGCCCGAAATAAACGCGTTTTTTCAGACAACTGAATCCCCATGTAACAGCAAAACTCAGAAGAGCCCACACACTCAGATCTTAACCCCAGTGTGCAGAAAGGGTCAAAACGTGTTTTTCAGCAGAAATAAACATGTTTCTGCAAGTTTGGTCAACCCCATGTAAGTTATGGGGCAGTAACAGCACCCTTTTCAAAACGTGTTTTTCAGCCCGAAATAAACGCGTTTTTTCATACAACTGAATCAACATGTGACAGCAAGGCTCAGAAGAGCCCACACACTCAGCTCTTAACCCCACAGTGCAGAAAGGGTCAAAACGTGTTTTTTAGCAGAAATAAACATGTTTCTGCAAGTTTGGTCAACCCCATGTAAGTTATGGGCAGTAAGAGCACCATTTTCAAAACGTGTTTTTCAGCCCGAAATAAACGCGTTTTTTCATACAACTGAATCCCCATGTAACAGCAAAACTCAGAAGAGCCCACACACTCAGATCTTAACCCCAGTGTGCAGAAAGGGTCAAAACGTGTTTTTCAGCAGAAATAAACATGTTTCTGCAAGTTTGGTCAACCCCATGTAAGTTATGGGGCAGTAACAGCACCCTTTTCAAAACGTGTTTTTCAGCCCGAAATAAACGCGTTTTTTCAGACAACTGAATCCCCATGTAACAGCAAGGCTCAGAAGAGCCCACACACTCAGCTCTTAACCCCAGTGTGCAGAAAGGGTCAAAACGTGTTTTTCAGCAGAAATAAACATGTTTCTGCAAGTTTGGTCAACCCCATGTAAGTTATGGGGCAGTACCAGCACCCTTTTAAAAACGTGTTTTTCAGCCCGAAATAAACGCGTTTTTTCAGACAACTGAATCCCCATGTAACAGCAAAACTCAGAAGAGCCCACACACTCAGATCTTAACCCCAGTGTGCAGAAAGGGTCAAAACGTGTTTTTCAGCAGAAATAAACATGTTTCTGCAAGTTTGGTCAACCCCATGTAAGTTATGGGGCAGTAACAGCACCCTTTTCAAAACGTGATTTTCAGCCCGAAATAAACGCGTTTTTTCAGACAACTGAATCCCCATGTAACAGCAAAACTCAGAAGAGCCCACACACTCAGATCTTAACCCCAGTGTGCAGAAAGTGTCAAAACGTGTTTTTCAGCAGAAATAAACATGTTTCTGCAAGTTTGGTCAACCCCATGTAAGTTATGGGGCAGTAACAGCACCCTTTTCAAAACGTGTTTTTCAGCCCGAAATAAACGCGTTTTTTCAGACAACTGAATCCCCATGTAACAGCAAGGCTCAGAAGAGCCCACACACTCAGCTCTTAACCCCAGTGTGCAGAAAGGGTCAAAACGTGTTTTTCAGCAGAAATAAACATGTTTCTGCAAGTTTGGTCAACCCCATGTAAGTTATGGGGCAGTACCAGCACCCTTTTAAAAACGTGTTTTTCAGCCCGAAATAAACGCGTTTTTTCATACAACTGAATCAACATGTGACAGCAAGGCTCAGAAGAGCCCACACACTCAGCTCTTAACCCCACAGTGCAGAAAGGGTCAAAACGTGTTTTTTAGCAGAAATAAACATGTTTCTGCAAGTTTGGTCAACCCCATGTAAGTTATGGGCAGTAAGAGCACCATTTTCAAAACGTGTTTTTCAGCCCGAAATAAACGCGTTTTTTCATACAACTGAATCCCCATGTAACAGCAAAACTCAGAAGAGCACACACACTCAGATCTTAACCCCAGTGTGCAGAAAGGGTCAAAACGTGTTTTTCAGCAGAAATAAACATGTTTCTGCAAGTTTGGTCAACCCCATGTACGTTATGGGGCAGTAACAGCACACTTTTCAAAACGTGATTTTCAGCCCGAAATAAACGCGTTTTTTCAGACAACTGAATCCCCATGTAACAGCAAAACTCAGAAGAGCCCACACACTCAGATCTTAACCCCAGTGTGCAGAAAGGGTCAAAACGTGTTTTTCAGCAGAAATAAACATGTTTCTGCAAGTTTGGTCAACCCCATGTAAGTTATGGGGCAGTACCAGCACCCTTTTAAAAACGTGTTTTTCAGCCCGAAATAAATGCGTTTTTTCAGACAACTGAATCCCCATGTAACAGCAAAACTCAGAAGAGCCCACACACTCAGATCTTAACCCCAGTGTGCAGAAAGGGTCAAAACGTGTTTTTCAGCAGAAATAAACATGTTTCTGCAAGTTTGGTCAACCCCATGTAAGTTATGGGGCAGTAACAGCACCCTTTTCAAAACGTGTTTTTCAGCCCAAAATAAACGCGTTTTTTCAGACAACTGAATCCCCATGTAACAGCAAAACTCAGAAGAGCCCACACACTCAGATCTTAACCCCAGTGTGCAGAAAGTGTCAAAACGTGTTTTTCAGCAGAAATAAACATGTTTCTGCAAGTTTGGTCAACCCCATGTAAGTTATGGGGCAGTAACAGCACCCTTTTCAAAACGTGTTTTTCAGCCCGAAATAAACGCGTTTTTTCAGACAACTGAATCCCCATGTAACAGCAAGGCTCAGAAGAGCCCACACACTCAGCTCTTAACCCCAGTGTGCAGAAAGGGTCAAAACGTGTTTTTCAGCAGAAATAAACATGTTTCTGCAAGTTTGGTCAACCCCATGTAAGTTATGGGGCAGTACCAGCACCCTTTTAAAAACGTGTTTTTCAGCCCGAAATAAACGCGTTTTTTCAGACAACTGAATCCCCATGTAACAGCAAAACTCAGAAGAGCCCACACACTCAGATCTTAACCCCAGTGTGCAGAAAGGGTCAAAACGTGTTTTTCAGCAGAAATAAACATGTTTCTGCAAGTTTGGTCAACCCCATGTAAGTTATGGGGCAGTAACAGCACCCTTTTCAAAACGTGTTTTTCAGCCCGAAATAAACGCGTTTTTTCATACAACTGAATCAACATGTGACAGCAAGGCTCAGAAGAGCCCACACACTCAGCTCTTAACCCCACAGTGCAGAAAGGGTCAAAACGTGTTTTTTAGCAGAAATAAACATGTTTCTGCAAGTTTGGTCAACCCCATGTAAGTTATGGGCAGTAAGAGCACCATTTTCAAAACGTGTTTTTCAGCCCGAAATAAACGCGTTTTTTCATACAACTGAATCCCCATGTAACAGCAAAACTCAGAAGAGCACACACACTCAGATCTTAACCCCAGTGTGCAGAAAGGGTCAAAACGTGTTTTTCAGCAGAAATAAACATGTTTCTGCAAGTTTGGTCAACCCCATGTACGTTATGGGGCAGTAACAGCACACTTTTCAAAACGTGATTTTCAGCCCGAAATAAACGCGTTTTTTCAGACAACTGAATCCCCATGTAACAGCAAAACTCAGAGGAGCCCACACACTCAGATCTTAACCCCAGTGTGCAGAAAGGGTCAAAAAATGTTTTTCAGCAGAAATAAACATGTTTCTGCAAGTTTGGTCAACCCCATATAAGTTATGGGGCAGTAACAGCACTCTTTTCAAAACGTGTTTTTCAGCCCGAAATAAACACGTTTTTTCAACAAATGAATCCCTAAGTAACAGCAAGTCTCAGAAGAGCCCACGTACTCAGCTCTTAACCCCAGTGTGCAGAAAGGGTCAAAACGTGTTTTTCAGCAGAAATAAACATGTTTCTGCAAGTTTGGTCAACCCCATGTAAGTTATGGGGCAGTTACAGCACACTTTTCAAAACGTTTTTTTCAGCCCGAAATAAACGCGTTTTTTCAGACAACTGAATCCCCATGTAACAGCAAGGCTCAGAAGAGCCCACACACTCAGCTCTTAACCCCACAGTGCAGAAAGGGTCAAAACGTGTTTTTCAGCAGAAATAAACATGTTTCTGCAAGTTTGGTCAACCCCATGTAAGTTATGGGGCAGTAACAGCACCCTTTTCAAAACATGTTTTTCAGCCCGAAATAAACGCGTTTTTTCAGACAACTGAATCCCCATGTAACAGCAAAACTCAGAAGAGCCCACACACTCAGATCTTAACCCCAGTGTGCAGAAAGGGTCAAAACGTGTTTTTCAGCAGAAATAAACATGTTTCTGCAAATTTGGTCAACCCCATGTAAGTTATGGGGCAGTAACAGCACCCTTTTCAAAACGTGTTTTTCAGCCCGAAATAAACGCGTTTTTTCAACAAATGAATCCCCAAGTAACAGCAAGTCTCAGAAGAGCCCACACACTCAGCTCTTAACCCCAGTGTGCAGAAAGGGTCAAAACGTGTTTTTCAGCAGAAATAAACATGTTTCTGCAAGTTTGGTCAACCCCATGTAAGTTATGGGGCAGTAACAGCACCCTTTTCAAAACGTGTTTTTCAGTCCGAAATAAACACGTTTTTTCAGACAACTGAATCCCCATGTAACAGCAAGGCTCAGAAGAGCCCACACACTCAGATCTTAACCCCAGTGTGCAGAAAGGGTCAAAACGTGTTTTTCAGCAGAAATAAACATGTTTCTGCAAGTTTGGTCAACCCCATGTAAGTTATGGGGCAGTACCAGCACCCTTTTAAAAACGTGTTTTTCAGCCCGAAATAAACGCGTTTTTTCAGACAACTGAATCCCCATGTAACAGCAAAACTCAGAAGAGCCCACACACTCAGATCTTAACCCCAGTGTGCAGAAAGGGTCAAAACGTGTTTTTCAGCAGAAATAAACATGTTTCTGCAAGTTTGGTCAACCCCATGTAAGTTATGGGGCAGTAACAGCACCCTTTTCAAAACGTGTTTTTCAGCCCGAAATAAACGCGTTTTTTCATACAACTGAATCCCCATGTAACAGCAAAACTCAGAAGAGCACACACACTCAGATCTTAACCCCAGTGTGCAGAAAGGGTCAAAACGTGTTTTTCAGCAGAAATAAACATGTTTCTGCAAGTTTGGTCAACCCCATGTACGTTATGGGGCAGTAACAGCACACTTTTCAAAACGTGATTTTCAGCCCGAAATAAACGCGTTTTTTCAGACAACTGAATCCCCATGTAACAGCAAAACTCAGAAGAGCCCACACACTCAGATCTTAACCCCCGTGTGCAGAAAGGGTCAAAACGTGTTTTTCAGCAGAAATAAACATGTTTCTGCAAGTTTGGTCAACCCCATATAAGTTATGGGGCAGTAACAGCACTCTTTTCAAAACGTGTTTTTCAGCCCGAAATAAACACGTTTTTTCAACAAATGAATCCCTAAGTAACAGCAAGTCTCAGAAGAGCCCACAAACTCAGCTCTTAACCTCAGTGTGCAGAAAGGGTCAAAACGTGTTTTTCAGCAGAAATAAACATGTTTCTGCAAGTTTGGTCAACCCCATGTAAGTTATGGGGCAGTTACAGCACACTTTTCAAAACGTGTTTTTCAGCCCGAAATAAACACGTTTTTTCAGACAACTGAATCCCCATGTAACAGCAAAACTCAGAAGAGCCCACACACTCAGATCTTAACCCCAGTGTGCAGAAAGGGTCAAAACGTGTTTTTCAGCAGAAATAAACATGTTTCTGCAAGTTTGGTCAACCCCATGTAAGTTATGGGGCAGTAACAGCACCCTTTTCAAAACGTGTTTTTCAGCCCAAAATAAACGCGTTTTTTCAGACAACTGAATCCCCATGTAACAGCAAAACTCAGAAGAGCCCACACACTCAGATCTTAACCCCAGTGTGCAGAAAGTGTCAAAACGTGTTTTTCAGCAGAAATAAACATGTTTCTGCAAGTTTGGTCAACCCCATGTAAGTTATGGGGCAGTAACAGCACCCTTTTCAAAACGTGTTTTTCAGCCCGAAATAAACGCGTTTTTTCAGACAACTGAATCCCCATGTAACAGCAAGGCTCAGAAGAGCCCACACACTCAGCTCTTAACCCCAGTGTGCAGAAAGGGTCAAAACGTGTTTTTCAGCAGAAATAAACATGTTTCTGCAAGTTTGGTCAACCCCATGTAAGTTATGGGGCAGTACCAGCACCCTTTTAAAAACGTGTTTTTCAGCCCGAAATAAACGCGTTTTTTCAGACAACTGAATCCCCATGTAACAGCAAAACTCAGAAGAGCCCACACACTCAGATCTTAACCCCAGTGTGCAGAAAGGGTCAAAACGTGTTTTTCAGCAGAAATAAACATGTTTCTGCAAGTTTGGTCAACCCCATGTAAGTTATGGGGCAGTAACAGCACCCTTTTCAAAACGTGTTTTTCAGCCCGAAATAAACGCGTTTTTTCATACAACTGAATCAACATGTGACAGCAAGGCTCAGAAGAGCCCACACACTCAGCTCTTAACCCCACAGTGCAGAAAGGGTCAAAACGTGTTTTTTAGCAGAAATAAACATGTTTCTGCAAGTTTGGTCAACCCCATGTAAGTTATGGGCAGTAAGAGCACCATTTTCAAAACGTGTTTTTCAGCCCGAAATAAACGCGTTTTTTCATACAACTGAATCCCCATGTAACAGCAAAACTCAGAAGAGCACACACACTCAGATCTTAACCCCAGTGTGCAGAAAGGGTCAAAACGTGTTTTTCAGCAGAAATAAACATGTTTCTGCAAGTTTGGTCAACCCCATGTACGTTATGGGGCAGTAACAGCACACTTTTCAAAACGTGATTTTCAGCCCGAAATAAACGCGTTTTTTCAGACAACTGAATCCCCATGTAACAGCAAAACTCAGAGGAGCCCACACACTCAGATCTTAACCCCAGTGTGCAGAAAGGGTCAAAACGTGTTTTTCAGCAGAAATAAACATGTTTCTGCAAGTTTGGTCAACCCCATGTAAGTTATGGGGCAGTACCAGCACCCTTTTAAAAACGTGTTTTTCAGCCCGAAATAAACGCGTTTTTTCAGACAACTGAATCCCCATGTAACAGCAAAACTCAGAAGAGCCCACACACTCAGATCTTAACCCCAGTGTGCAGAAAGGGTCAAAACGTGTTTTTCAGCAGAAATAAACATGTTTCTGCAAGTTTGGTCAACCCCATGTAAGTTATGGGGCAGTAACAGCACCCTTTTCAAAACGTGTTTTTCAGCCCGAAATAAACGCGTTTTTTCATACAACTGAATCCCCATGTAACAGCAAAACTCAGAAGAGCACACACACTCAGATCTTAACCCCAGTGTGCAGAAAGGGTCAAAACGTGTTTTTCAGCAGAAATAAACATGTTTCTGCAAGTTTGGTCAACCCCATGTAAGTTATGGGGCAGTAACAGCACCCTTTTCAAAACATGTTTTTCAGCCCGAAATAAACGCGTTTTTTCAGACAACTGAATCCCCATGTAACAGCAAAACTCAGAAGAGCCCACACACTCAGATCTTAACCCCAGTGTGCAGAAAGGGTCAAAACGTGTTTTTCAGCAGAAATAAACATGTTTCTGCAAGTTTGGTCAACCCCATGTAAGTTATGGGGCAGTAACAGCACCCTTTTCAAAACGTGTTTTTCAGCCCGAAATAAACGCGTTTTTTCAACAAACGAATCCCCAAGTAACAGCAAGTCTCAGAAGAGCCCAAACACTCAGCTCTTAACCCCAGTGTGCAGAAAGGGTCAAAACGTGTTTTTCAGCAGAAATAAACATGTTTTTGCAAGTTTGGTCAACCCCATGTAAGTTATGGGGCAGTTACAGCACACTTTTCAAAACGTGTTTTTCAGCCCGAAATAAACGCGTTTTTTCAACAAATGAATCCCCAAGTAACAGCAAGTCTCAGAAGAGCCCACACACTCAGCTCTTAACCCCAGTGTGCAGAAAGGGTCAAAACGTGTTTTTCAGCAGAAATAAACATGTTTCTGCAAGTTTGGTCAACCCCATGTAAGTTATGGGGCAGTAACAGCACCCTTTTCAAAACGTGTTTTTCAGCCCGAAATAAACGCGTTTTTTCAGACAACTGAATCCCCATGTAACAGCAAGGCTCAGAAGAGCCCACACACTCAGCTCTTAACCCCAGTGTGCAGAAAGGGTCAAAACGTGTTTTTCAGCAGAAATAAACATGTTTCTGCAAGTTTGGTCAACCCCATGTAAGTTATGGGGCAGTACCAGCACCCTTTTAAAAACGTGTTTTTCAGCCCGAAATAAACGCGTTTTTTCAGACAACTGAATCCCCATGTAACAGCAAAACTCAGAAGAGCCCACACACTCAGATCTTAACCCCAGTGTGCAGAAAGGGTCAAAACGTGTTTTTCAGCAGAAATAAACATGTTTCTGCAAGTTTGGTCAACCCCATGTAAGTTATGGGGCAGTAACAGCACCCTTTTCAAAACGTGTTTTTCAGCCCGAAATAAACGCGTTTTTTCATACAACTGAATCCCCATGTAACAGCAAAACTCAGAAGAGCACACACACTCAGATCTTAACCCCAGTGTGCAGAAAGGGTCAAAACGTGTTTTTCAGCAGAAATAAACATGTTTCTGCAAGTTTGGTCAACCCCATGTACGTTATGGGGCAGTAACAGCACACTTTTCAAAACGTGATTTTCAGCCCGAAATAAACGCGTTTTTTCAGACAACTGAATCCCCATGTAACAGCAAAACTCAGAAGAGCCCACACACTCAGATCTTAACCCCAGTGTGCAGAAAGGGTCAAAACGTGTTTTTCAGCAGAAATAAACATGTTTCTGCAAGTTTGGTCAACCTCATATAAGTTATGGGGCAGTAACAGCACTCTTTTCAAAACGTGTTTTTCAGCCCGAAATAAACACGTTTTTTCAACAAATGAATCCCTAAGTAACAGCAAGTCTCAGAAGAGCCCACACACTCAGCTCTTAACCCCAGTGTGCAGAAAGGGTCAAAACGTGTTTTTCAGCAGAAATAAACATGTTTCTGCAAGTTTGGTCAACCCCATGTAAGTTATGGGGCAGTAACAGCACCCTTTTCAAAACGTGTTTTTCAGCCCGAAATAAACGCGTTTTTTCAGACAACTGAATCCCCATGTAACAGCAAGGCTCAGAAGAGCCCACACACTCAGCTCTTAACCCCAGTGTGCAGAAAGGGTCAAAACGTGTTTTTCAGCAGAAATAAACATGTTTCTGCAAGTTTGGTCAACCCCATGTAAGTTATGGGGCAGTACCAGCACCCTTTTAAAAACGTGTTTTTCAGCCCGAAATAAACGCGTTTTTTCAGACAACTGAATCCCCATGTAACAGCAAAACTCAGAAGAGCCCACACACTCAGATCTTAACCCCAGTGTGCAGAAAGGGTCAAAACGTGTTTTTCAGCAGAAATAAACATGTTTCTGCAAGTTTGGTCAACCCCATGTAAGTTATGGGGCAGTAACAGCACCCTTTTCAAAACGTGTTTTTCAGCCCGAAATAAACGCGTTTTTTCATACAACTGAATCAACATGTGACAGCAAGGCTCAGAAGAGCCCACACACTCAGCTCTTAACCCCACAGTGCAGAAAGGGTCAAAACGTGTTTTTTAGCAGAAATAAACATGTTTCTGCAAGTTTGGTCAACCCCATGTAAGTTATGGGCAGTAAGAGCACCATTTTCAAAACGTGTTTTTCAGCCCGAAATAAACGCGTTTTTTCATACAACTGAATCCCCATGTAACAGCAAAACTCAGAAGAGCCCACACACTCAGATCTTAACCCCAGTGTGCAGAAAGGGTCAAAACGTGTTTTTCAGCAGAAATAAACATGTTTCTGCAAGTTTGGTCAACCCCATGTAAGTTATGGGGCAGTAACAGCACCCTTTTCAAAACGTGTTTTTCAGCCCGAAATAAACGCGTTTTTTCAGACAACTGAATCCCCATGTAACAGCAAGGCTCAGAAGAGCCCACACACTCAGCTCTTAACCCCAGTGTGCAGAAAGGGTCAAAACGTGTTTTTCAGCAGAAATAAACATGTTTCTGCAAGTTTGGTCAACCCCATGTAAGTTATGGGGCAGTACCAGCACCCTTTTAAAAACGTGTTTTTCAGCCCGAAATAAACGCGTTTTTTCAGACAACTGAATCCCCATGTAACAGCAAAACTCAGAAGAGCCCACACACTCAGATCTTAACCCCAGTGTGCAGAAAGGGTCAAAACGTTTTTTTCAGCAGAAATAAACATGTTTCTGCAAGTTTGGTCAACCCCATGTAAGTTATGGGGCAGTAACAGCACCCTTTTCAAAACGTGTTTTTCAGCCCGAAATAAACGCGTTTTTTCAGACAACTGAATCCCCATGTAACAGCAAAACTCAGAAGAGCCCACACACTCAGATCTTAACCCCAGTGTGCAGAAAGGGTCAAAACGTGTTTTTCAGCAGAAATAAACATGTTTCTGCAAGTTTGGTCAACCCCATGTAAGTTATGGGGCAGTAACAGCACCCTTTTCAAAACGTGTTTTTCAGCCCGAAATAAACGCGTTTTTTCATACAACTGAATCCCCATGTAACAGCAAAACTCAGAAGAGCCCACACACTCAGATCTTAACCCCAGTGTGCAGAAAGGGTCAAAACGTGTTTTTCAGCAGAAATAAACATGTTTCTGCAAGTTTGGTCAACCCCATGTAAGTTATGGGGCAGTAACAGCACCCTTTTCAAAACGTGATTTTCAGCCCGAAATAAACGCGTTTTTTCAGACAACTGAATCCCCATGTAACAGCAAAACTCAGAAGAGCCCACACACTCAGATCTTAACCCCAGTGTGCAGAAAGTGTCAAAACGTGTTTTTCAGCAGAAATAAACATGTTTCTGCAAGTTTGGTCAACCCCATGTAAGTTATGGGGCA
Source organism: Lepisosteus oculatus (assembly GCF_040954835.1). Lineage (NCBI taxonomy): Eukaryota > Metazoa > Chordata > Actinopteri > Semionotiformes > Lepisosteidae > Lepisosteus > Lepisosteus oculatus. The sequence goes on from NW_027167828.1 coordinate 24,299, forward strand.
GTAACAGCACCCTTTTCAAAACGTGTTTTTCAGCCCGAAATAAACGCGTTTTTTCAGACAACTGAATCCCCATGTAACAGCAAGGCTCAGAAGAGCCCACACACTCAGCTCTTAACCCCAGTGTGCAGAAAGGGTCAAAACGTGTTTTTCAGCAGAAATAAACATGTTTCTGCAAGTTTGGTCAACCCCATGTAAGTTATGGGGCAGTACCAGCACCCTTTTAAAAACGTGTTTTTCAGCCCGAAATAAACGCGTTTTTTCATACAACTGAATCAACATGTGACAGCAAGGCTCAGAAGAGCCCACACACTCAGCTCTTAACCCCACAGTGCAGAAAGGGTCAAAACGTGTTTTTTAGCAGAAATAAACATGTTTCTGCAAGTTTGGTCAACCCCATGTAAGTTATGGGCAGTAAGAGCACCATTTTCAAAACGTGTTTTTCAGCCCGAAATAAACGCGTTTTTTCATACAACTGAATCCCCATGTAACAGCAAAACTCAGAAGAGCACACACACTCAGATCTTAACCCCAGTGTGCAGAAAGGGTCAAAACGTGTTTTTCAGCAGAAATAAACATGTTTCTGCAAGTTTGGTCAACCCCATGTAAGTTATGGGGCAGTAACAGCACCCTTTTCAAAACATGTTTTTCAGCCCGAAATAAACGCGTTTTTTCAGACAACTGAATCCCCATGTAACAGCAAAACTCAGAAGAGCCCACACACTCAGATCTTAACCCCAGTGTGCAGAAAGGGTCAAAACGTGTTTTTCAGCAGAAATAAACATGTTTCTGCAAGTTTGGTCAACCCCATGTAAGTTATGGGGCAGTAACAGCACCCTTTTCAAAACGTGTTTTTCAGCCCGAAATAAACGCGTTTTTTCAACAAACGAATCCCCAAGTAACAGCAAGTCTCAGAAGAGCCCAAACACTCAGCTCTTAACCCCAGTGTGCAGAAAGGGTCAAAACGTGTTTTTCAGCAGAAATAAACATGTTTTTGCAAGTTTGGTCAACCCCATGTAAGTTATGGGGCAGTTACAGCACACTTTTCAAAACGTGTTTTTCAGCCCGAAATAAACGCGTTTTTTCAACAAATGAATCCCCAAGTAACAGCAAGTCTCAGAAGAGCCCACACACTCAGCTCTTAACCCCAGTGTGCAGAAAGGGTCAAAACGTGTTTTTCAGCAGAAATAAACATGTTTCTGCAAGTTTGGTCAACCCCATGTAAGTTATGGGGCAGTAACAGCACCCTTTTCAAAACGTGTTTTTCAGCCCGAAATAAACGCGTTTTTTCAGACAACTGAATCCCCATGTAACAGCAAGGCTCAGAAGAGCCCACACACTCAGCTCTTAACCCCAGTGTGCAGAAAGGGTCAAAACGTGTTTTTCAGCAGAAATAAACATGTTTCTGCAAGTTTGGTCAACCCCATGTAAGTTATGGGGCAGTACCAGCACCCTTTTAAAAACGTGTTTTTCAGCCCGAAATAAACGCGTTTTTTCAGACAACTGAATCCCCATGTAACAGCAAAACTCAGAAGAGCCCACACACTCAGATCTTAACCCCAGTGTGCAGAAAGGGTCAAAACGTGTTTTTCAGCAGAAATAAACATGTTTCTGCAAGTTTGGTCAACCCCATGTAAGTTATGGGGCAGTAACAGCACCCTTTTCAAAACGTGTTTTTCAGCCCGAAATAAACGCGTTTTTTCATACAACTGAATCCCCATGTAACAGCAAAACTCAGAAGAGCACACACACTCAGATCTTAACCCCAGTGTGCAGAAAGGGTCAAAACGTGTTTTTCAGCAGAAATAAACATGTTTCTGCAAGTTTGGTCAACCCCATGTACGTTATGGGGCAGTAACAGCACACTTTTCAAAACGTGATTTTCAGCCCGAAATAAACGCGTTTTTTCAGACAACTGAATCCCCATGTAACAGCAAAACTCAGAAGAGCCCACACACTCAGATCTTAACCCCAGTGTGCAGAAAGGGTCAAAACGTGTTTTTCAGCAGAAATAAACATGTTTCTGCAAGTTTGGTCAACCTCATATAAGTTATGGGGCAGTAACAGCACTCTTTTCAAAACGTGTTTTTCAGCCCGAAATAAACACGTTTTTTCAACAAATGAATCCCTAAGTAACAGCAAGTCTCAGAAGAGCCCACACACTCAGCTCTTAACCCCAGTGTGCAGAAAGGGTCAAAACGTGTTTTTCAGCAGAAATAAACATGTTTCTGCAAGTTTGGTCAACCCCATGTAAGTTATGGGGCAGTAACAGCACCCTTTTCAAAACGTGTTTTTCAGCCCGAAATAAACGCGTTTTTTCAGACAACTGAATCCCCATGTAACAGCAAGGCTCAGAAGAGCCCACACACTCAGCTCTTAACCCCAGTGTGCAGAAAGGGTCAAAACGTGTTTTTCAGCAGAAATAAACATGTTTCTGCAAGTTTGGTCAACCCCATGTAAGTTATGGGGCAGTACCAGCACCCTTTTAAAAACGTGTTTTTCAGCCCGAAATAAACGCGTTTTTTCAGACAACTGAATCCCCATGTAACAGCAAAACTCAGAAGAGCCCACACACTCAGATCTTAACCCCAGTGTGCAGAAAGGGTCAAAACGTGTTTTTCAGCAGAAATAAACATGTTTCTGCAAGTTTGGTCAACCCCATGTAAGTTATGGGGCAGTAACAGCACCCTTTTCAAAACGTGTTTTTCAGCCCGAAATAAACGCGTTTTTTCATACAACTGAATCAACATGTGACAGCAAGGCTCAGAAGAGCCCACACACTCAGCTCTTAACCCCACAGTGCAGAAAGGGTCAAAACGTGTTTTTTAGCAGAAATAAACATGTTTCTGCAAGTTTGGTCAACCCCATGTAAGTTATGGGCAGTAAGAGCACCATTTTCAAAACGTGTTTTTCAGCCCGAAATAAACGCGTTTTTTCATACAACTGAATCCCCATGTAACAGCAAAACTCAGAAGAGCCCACACACTCAGATCTTAACCCCAGTGTGCAGAAAGGGTCAAAACGTGTTTTTCAGCAGAAATAAACATGTTTCTGCAAGTTTGGTCAACCCCATGTAAGTTATGGGGCAGTAACAGCACCCTTTTCAAAACGTGTTTTTCAGCCCGAAATAAACGCGTTTTTTCAGACAACTGAATCCCCATGTAACAGCAAGGCTCAGAAGAGCCCACACACTCAGCTCTTAACCCCAGTGTGCAGAAAGGGTCAAAACGTGTTTTTCAGCAGAAATAAACATGTTTCTGCAAGTTTGGTCAACCCCATGTAAGTTATGGGGCAGTACCAGCACCCTTTTAAAAACGTGTTTTTCAGCCCGAAATAAACGCGTTTTTTCAGACAACTGAATCCCCATGTAACAGCAAAACTCAGAAGAGCCCACACACTCAGATCTTAACCCCAGTGTGCAGAAAGGGTCAAAACGTTTTTTTCAGCAGAAATAAACATGTTTCTGCAAGTTTGGTCAACCCCATGTAAGTTATGGGGCAGTAACAGCACCCTTTTCAAAACGTGTTTTTCAGCCCGAAATAAACGCGTTTTTTCAGACAACTGAATCCCCATGTAACAGCAAAACTCAGAAGAGCCCACACACTCAGATCTTAACCCCAGTGTGCAGAAAGGGTCAAAACGTGTTTTTCAGCAGAAATAAACATGTTTCTGCAAGTTTGGTCAACCCCATGTAAGTTATGGGGCAGTAACAGCACCCTTTTCAAAACGTGTTTTTCAGCCCGAAATAAACGCGTTTTTTCATACAACTGAATCCCCATGTAACAGCAAAACTCAGAAGAGCCCACACACTCAGATCTTAACCCCAGTGTGCAGAAAGGGTCAAAACGTGTTTTTCAGCAGAAATAAACATGTTTCTGCAAGTTTGGTCAACCCCATGTAAGTTATGGGGCAGTAACAGCACCCTTTTCAAAACGTGATTTTCAGCCCGAAATAAACGCGTTTTTTCAGACAACTGAATCCCCATGTAACAGCAAAACTCAGAAGAGCCCACACACTCAGATCTTAACCCCAGTGTGCAGAAAGTGTCAAAACGTGTTTTTCAGCAGAAATAAACATGTTTCTGCAAGTTTGGTCAACCCCATGTAAGTTATGGGGCAGTAACAGCACCCTTTTCAAAACGTGTTTTTCAGCCCGAAATAAACGCGTTTTTTCAGACAACTGAATCCCCATGTAACAGCAAGGCTCAGAAGAGCCCACACACTCAGCTCTTAACCCCAGTGTGCAGAAAGGGTCAAAACGTGTTTTTCAGCAGAAATAAACATGTTTCTGCAAGTTTGGTCAACCCCATGTAAGTTATGGGGCAGTACCAGCACCCTTTTAAAAACGTGTTTTTCAGCCCGAAATAAACGCGTTTTTTCATACAACTGAATCAACATGTGACAGCAAGGCTCAGAAGAGCCCACACACTCAGCTCTTAACCCCACAGTGCAGAAAGGGTCAAAACGTGTTTTTTAGCAGAAATAAACATGTTTCTGCAAGTTTGGTCAACCCCATGTAAGTTATGGGCAGTAAGAGCACCATTTTCAAAACGTGTTTTTCAGCCCGAAATAAACGCGTTTTTTCATACAACTGAATCCCCATGTAACAGCAAAACTCAGAAGAGCACACACACTCAGATCTTAACCCCAGTGTGCAGAAAGGGTCAAAACGTGTTTTTCAGCAGAAATAAACATGTTTCTGCAAGTTTGGTCAACCCCATGTACGTTATGGGGCAGTAACAGCACACTTTTCAAAACGTGATTTTCAGCCCGAAATAAACGCGTTTTTTCAGACAACTGAATCCCCATGTAACAGCAAAACTCAGAAGAGCCCACACACTCAGATCTTAACCCCAGTGTGCAGAAAGGGTCAAAACGTGTTTTTCAGCAGAAATAAACATGTTTCTGCAAGTTTGGTCAACCCCATGTAAGTTATGGGGCAGTACCAGCACCCTTTTAAAAACGTGTTTTTCAGCCCGAAATAAATGCGTTTTTTCAGACAACTGAATCCCCATGTAACAGCAAAACTCAGAAGAGCCCACACACTCAGATCTTAACCCCAGTGTGCAGAAAGGGTCAAAACGTGTTTTTCAGCAGAAATAAACATGTTTCTGCAAGTTTGGTCAACCCCATGTAAGTTATGGGGCAGTAACAGCACCCTTTTCAAAACGTGTTTTTCAGCCCAAAATAAACGCGTTTTTTCAGACAACTGAATCCCCATGTAACAGCAAAACTCAGAAGAGCCCACACACTCAGATCTTAACCCCAGTGTGCAGAAAGTGTCAAAACGTGTTTTTCAGCAGAAATAAACATGTTTCTGCAAGTTTGGTCAACCCCATGTAAGTTATGGGGCAGTAACAGCACCCTTTTCAAAACGTGTTTTTCAGCCCGAAATAAACGCGTTTTTTCAGACAACTGAATCCCCATGTAACAGCAAGGCTCAGAAGAGCCCACACACTCAGCTCTTAACCCCAGTGTGCAGAAAGGGTCAAAACGTGTTTTTCAGCAGAAATAAACATTTTTCTGCAAGTTTGGTCAACCCCATGTAAGTTATGGGGCAGTACCAGCACCCTTTTAAAAACGTGTTTTTCAGCCCGAAATAAACGCGTTTTTTCAGACAACTGAATCCCCATGTAACAGCAAAACTCAGAAGAGCCCACACACTCAGATCTTAACCCCAGTGTGCAGAAAGGGTCAAAACGTGTTTTTCAGCAGAAATAAACATGTTTCTGCAAGTTTGGTCAACCCCATGTAAGTTATGGGGCAGTAACAGCACCCTTTTCAAAACGTGTTTTTCAGCCCGAAATAAACGCGTTTTTTCATACAACTGAATCAACATGTGACAGCAAGGCTCAGAAGAGCCCACACACTCAGCTCTTAACCCCACAGTGCAGAAAGGGTCAAAACGTGTTTTTTAGCAGAAATAAACATGTTTCTGCAAGTTTGGTCAACCCCATGTAAGTTATGGGCAGTAAGAGCACCATTTTCAAAACGTGTTTTTCAGCCCGAAATAAACGCGTTTTTTCATACAACTGAATCCCCATGTAACAGCAAAACTCAGAAGAGCACACACACTCAGATCTTAACCCCAGTGTGCAGAAAGGGTCAAAACGTGTTTTTCAGCAGAAATAAACATGTTTCTGCAAGTTTGGTCAACCCCATGTACGTTATGGGGCAGTAACAGCACACTTTTCAAAACGTGATTTTCAGCCCGAAATAAACGCGTTTTTTCAGACAACTGAATCCCCATGTAACAGCAAAACTCAGAGGAGCCCACACACTCAGATCTTAACCCCAGTGTGCAGAAAGGGTCAAAACGTGTTTTTCAGCAGAAATAAACATGTTTCTGCAAGTTTGGTCAACCCCATATAAGTTATGGGGCAGTAACAGCACTCTTTTCAAAACGTGTTTTTCAGCCCGAAATAAACACGTTTTTTCAACAAATGAATCCCTAAGTAACAGCAAGTCTCAGAAGAGCCCACGTACTCAGCTCTTAACCCCAGTGTGCAGAAAGGGTCAAAACGTGTTTTTCAGCAGAAATAAACATGTTTCTGCAAGTTTGGTCAACCCCATGTAAGTTATGGGGCAGTTACAGCACACTTTTCAAAACGTTTTTTTCAGCCCGAAATAAACGCGTTTTTTCAGACAACTGAATCCCCATGTAACAGCAAGGCTCAGAAGAGCCCACACACTCAGCTCTTAACCCCACAGTGCAGAAAGGGTCAAAACGTGTTTTTCAGCAGAAATAAACATGTTTCTGCAAGTTTGGTCAACCCCATGTAAGTTATGGGGCAGTAACAGCACCATTTTCAAAACGTGTTTTTCAGCCCGAAATAAACGCGTTTTTTCATACAACTGAACCAACATTTAACAGCAAGGCTCAGTAGAGCCCACACACTCAGCTCTTAACCCCAGTGTGCAGAAAGGGTCAAAACGTGTTTTTCAGCAGAAATAAACATGTTTCTGCAAGTTTGGTCAACCCCATGTAAGTTATGGGGCAGTAACAGCACCCTTTTCAAAACATGTTTTTCAGCCCGAAATAAACGCGTTTTTTCAGACAACTGAATCCCCATGTAACAGCAAAACTCAGAAGAGCCCACACACTCAGATCTTAACCCCAGTGTGCAGAAAGGGTCAAAACGTGTTTTTCAGCAGAAATAAACATGTTTCTGCAAGTTTGGTCAACCCCATGTAAGTTATGGGGCAGTAACAGCACCCTTTTCAAAACGTGTTTTTCAGCCCGAAATAAACGCGTTTTTTCAACAAACGAATCCCCAAGTAACAGCAAGTCTCAGAAGAGCCCAAACACTCAGCTCTTAACCCCAGTGTGCAGAAAGGGTCAAAACGTGTTTTTCAGCAGAAATAAACATGTTTTTGCAAGTTTGGTCAACCCCATGTAAGTTATGGGGCAGTTACAGCACACTTTTCAAAACGTGTTTTTCAGCCCGAAATAAACGCGTTTTTTCAACAAATGAATCCCCAAGTAACAGCAAGTCTCAGAAGAGCCCACACACTCAGCTCTTAACCCCAGTGTGCAGAAAGGGTCAAAACGTGTTTTTCAGCAGAAATAAACATGTTTCTGCAAGTTTGGTCAACCCCATGTAAGTTATGGGGCAGTAACAGCACCCTTTTCAAAACGTGTTTTTCAGCCCGAAATAAACACGTTTTTTCAGACAACTGAATCCCCATGTAACAGCAAGGCTCAGAAGAGCCCACACACTCAGATCTTAACCCCAGTGTGCAGAAAGGGTCAAAACGTGTTTTTCAGCAGAAATAAACATGTTTCTGCAAGTTTGGTCAACCCCATGTAAGTTATGGGGCAGTACCAGCACCCTTTTAAAAACGTGTTTTTCAGCCCGAAATAAACGCGTTTTTTCAGACAACTGAATCCCCATGTAACAGCAAAACTCAGAAGAGCCCACACACTCAGATCTTAACCCCAGTGTGCAGAAAGGGTCAAAACGTGTTTTTCAGCAGAAATAAACATGTTTCTGCAAGTTTGGTCAACCCCATGTAAGTTATGGGGCAGTAACAGCACCCTTTTCAAAACGTGTTTTTCAGCCCGAAATAAACGCGTTTTTTCAACAAACGAATCCCCAAGTAACAGCAAGTCTCAGAAGAGCCCAAACACTCAGCTCTTAACCCCAGTGTGCAGAAAGGGTCAAAACGTGTTTTTCAGCAGAAATAAACATGTTTTTGCAAGTTTGGTCAACCCCATGTAAGTTATGGGGCAGTTACAGCACACTTTTCAAAACGTGTTTTTCAGCCCGAAATAAACGCGTTTTTTCAACAAATGAATCCCCAAGTAACAGCAAGTCTCAGAAGAGCCCACACACTCAGCTCTTAACCCCAGTGTGCAGAAAGGGTCAAAACGTGTTTTTCAGCAGAAATAAACATGTTTCTGCAAGTTTGGTCAACCCCATGTAAGTTATGGGGCAGTAACAGCACCCTTTTCAAAACGTGTTTTTCAGCCCGAAATAAACACGTTTTTTCAGACAACTGAATCCCCATGTAACAGCAAGGCTCAGAAGAGCCCACACACTCAGATCTTAACCCCAGTGTGCAGAAAGGGTCAAAACGTGTTTTTCAGCAGAAATAAACATGTTTCTGCAAGTTTGGTCAACCCCATGTAAGTTATGGGGCAGTACCAGCACCCTTTTAAAAACGTGTTTTTCAGCCCGAAATAAACGCGTTTTTTCAGACAACTGAATCCCCATGTAACAGCAAAACTCAGAAGAGCCCACACACTCAGATCTTAACCCCAGTGTGCAGAAAGGGTCAAAACGTGTTTTTCAGCAGAAATAAACATGTTTCTGCAAGTTTGGTCAACCCCATGTAAGTTATGGGGCAGTAACAGCACCCTTTTCAAAACGTGTTTTTCAGCCCGAAATAAACGCGTTTTTTCATACAACTGAATCCCCATGTAACAGCAAAACTCAGAAGAGCACACACACTCAGATCTTAACCCCAGTGTGCAGAAAGGGTCAAAACGTGTTTTTCAGCAGAAATAAACATGTTTCTGCAAGTTTGGTCAACCCCATGTACGTTATGGGGCAGTAACAGCACACTTTTCAAAACGTGATTTTCAGCCCGAAATAAACGCGTTTTTTCAGACAACTGAATCCCCATGTAACAGCAAAACTCAGAAGAGCCCACACACTCAGATCTTAACCCCCGTGTGCAGAAAGGGTCAAAACGTGTTTTTCAGCAGAAATAAACATGTTTCTGCAAGTTTGGTCAACCCCATATAAGTTATGGGGCAGTAACAGCACTCTTTTCAAAACGTGTTTTTCAGCCCGAAATAAACACGTTTTTTCAACAAATGAATCCCTAAGTAACAGCAAGTCTCAGAAGAGCCCACAAACTCAGCTCTTAACCTCAGTGTGCAGAAAGGGTCAAAACGTGTTTTTCAGCAGAAATAAACATGTTTCTGCAAGTTTGGTCAACCCCATGTAAGTTATGGGGCAGTTACAGCACACTTTTCAAAACGTGTTTTTCAGCCCGAAATAAACACGTTTTTTCAGACAACTGAATCCCCATGTAACAGCAAAACTCAGAAGAGCCCACACACTCAGATCTTAACCCCAGTGTGCAGAAAGGGTCAAAACGTGTTTTTCAGCAGAAATAAACATGTTTCTGCAAGTTTGGTCAACCCCATGTAAGTTATGGGGCAGTAACAGCACCCTTTTCAAAACGTGTTTTTCAGCCCAAAATAAACGCGTTTTTTCAGACAACTGAATCCCCATGTAACAGCAAAACTCAGAAGAGCCCACACACTCAGATCTTAACCCCAGTGTGCAGAAAGTGTCAAAACGTGTTTTTCAGCAGAAATAAACATGTTTCTGCAAGTTTGGTCAACCCCATGTAAGTTATGGGGCAGTAACAGCACCCTTTTCAAAACGTGTTTTTCAGCCCGAAATAAACGCGTTTTTTCAGACAACTGAATCCCCATGTAACAGCAAGGCTCAGAAGAGCCCACACACTCAGCTCTTAACCCCAGTGTGCAGAAAGGGTCAAAACGTGTTTTTCAGCAGAAATAAACATGTTTCTGCAAGTTTGGTCAACCCCATGTAAGTTATGGGGCAGTACCAGCACCCTTTTAAAAACGTGTTTTTCAGCCCGAAATAAACGCGTTTTTTCAGACAACTGAATCCCCATGTAACAGCAAAACTCAGAAGAGCCCACACACTCAGATCTTAACCCCAGTGTGCAGAAAGGGTCAAAACGTGTTTTTCAGCAGAAATAAACATGTTTCTGCAAGTTTGGTCAACCCCATGTAAGTTATGGGGCAGTAACAGCACCCTTTTCAAAACGTGTTTTTCAGCCCGAAATAAACGCGTTTTTTCATACAACTGAATCAACATGTGACAGCAAGGCTCAGAAGAGCCCACACACTCAGCTCTTAACCCCACAGTGCAGAAAGGGTCAAAACGTGTTTTTTAGCAGAAATAAACATGTTTCTGCAAGTTTGGTCAACCCCATGTAAGTTATGGGCAGTAAGAGCACCATTTTCAAAACGTGTTTTTCAGCCCGAAATAAACGCGTTTTTTCATACAACTGAATCCCCATGTAACAGCAAAACTCAGAAGAGCACACACACTCAGATCTTAACCCCAGTGTGCAGAAAGGGTCAAAACGTGTTTTTCAGCAGAAATAAACATGTTTCTGCAAGTTTGGTCAACCCCATGTACGTTATGGGGCAGTAACAGCACACTTTTCAAAACGTGATTTTCAGCCCGAAATAAACGCGTTTTTTCAGACAACTGAATCCCCATGTAACAGCAAAACTCAGAGGAGCCCACACACTCAGATCTTAACCCCAGTGTGCAGAAAGGGTCAAAACGTGTTTTTCAGCAGAAATAAACATGTTTCTGCAAGTTTGGTCAACCCCATGTAAGTTATGGGGCAGTACCAGCACCCTTTTAAAAACGTGTTTTTCAGCCCGAAATAAACGCGTTTTTTCAGACAACTGAATCCCCATGTAACAGCAAAACTCAGAAGAGCCCACACACTCAGATCTTAACCCCAGTGTGCAGAAAGGGTCAAAACGTGTTTTTCAGCAGAAATAAACATGTTTCTGCAAGTTTGGTCAACCCCATGTAAGTTATGGGGCAGTAACAGCACCCTTTTCAAAACGTGTTTTTCAGCCCGAAATAAACGCGTTTTTTCATACAACTGAATCCCCATGTAACAGCAAAACTCAGAAGAGCACACACACTCAGATCTTAACCCCAGTGTGCAGAAAGGGTCAAAACGTGTTTTTCAGCAGAAATAAACATGTTTCTGCAAGTTTGGTCAACCCCATGTAAGTTATGGGGCAGTAACAGCACCCTTTTCAAAACATGTTTTTCAGCCCGAAATAAACGCGTTTTTTCAGACAACTGAATCCCCATGTAACAGCAAAACTCAGAAGAGCCCACACACTCAGATCTTAACCCCAGTGTGCAGAAAGGGTCAAAACGTGTTTTTCAGCAGAAATAAACATGTTTCTGCAAGTTTGGTCAACCCCATGTAAGTTATGGGGCAGTAACAGCACCCTTTTCAAAACGTGTTTTTCAGCCCGAAATAAACGCGTTTTTTCAACAAACGAATCCCCAAGTAACAGCAAGTCTCAGAAGAGCCCAAACACTCAGCTCTTAACCCCAGTGTGCAGAAAGGGTCAAAACGTGTTTTTCAGCAGAAATAAACATGTTTTTGCAAGTTTGGTCAACCCCATGTAAGTTATGGGGCAGTTACAGCACACTTTTCAAAACGTGTTTTTCAGCCCGAAATAAACGCGTTTTTTCAACAAATGAATCCCCAAGTAACAGCAAGTCTCAGAAGAGCCCACACACTCAGCTCTTAACCCCAGTGTGCAGAAAGGGTCAAAACGTGTTTTTCAGCAGAAATAAACATGTTTCTGCAAGTTTGGTCAACCCCATGTAAGTTATGGGGCAGTAACAGCACCCTTTTCAAAACGTGTTTTTCAGCCCGAAATAAACGCGTTTTTTCAGACAACTGAATCCCCATGTAACAGCAAGGCTCAGAAGAGCCCACACACTCAGCTCTTAACCCCAGTGTGCAGAAAGGGTCAAAACGTGTTTTTCAGCAGAAATAAACATGTTTCTGCAAGTTTGGTCAACCCCATGTAAGTTATGGGGCAGTACCAGCACCCTTTTAAAAACGTGTTTTTCAGCCCGAAATAAACGCGTTTTTTCAGACAACTGAATCCCCATGTAACAGCAAAACTCAGAAGAGCCCACACACTCAGATCTTAACCCCAGTGTGCAGAAAGGGTCAAAACGTGTTTTTCAGCAGAAATAAACATGTTTCTGCAAGTTTGGTCAACCCCATGTAAGTTATGGGGCAGTAACAGCACCCTTTTCAAAACGTGTTTTTCAGCCCGAAATAAACGCGTTTTTTCATACAACTGAATCCCCATGTAACAGCAAAACTCAGAAGAGCACACACACTCAGATCTTAACCCCAGTGTGCAGAAAGGGTCAAAACGTGTTTTTCAGCAGAAATAAACATGTTTCTGCAAGTTTGGTCAACCCCATGTACGTTATGGGGCAGTAACAGCACACTTTTCAAAACGTGATTTTCAGCCCGAAATAAACGCGTTTTTTCAGACAACTGAATCCCCATGTAACAGCAAAACTCAGAAGAGCCCACACACTCAGATCTTAACCCCAGTGTGCAGAAAGGGTCAAAACGTGTTTTTCAGCAGAAATAAACATGTTTCTGCAAGTTTGGTCAACCTCATATAAGTTATGGGGCAGTAACAGCATTCTTTTCAAAACGTGTTTTTCAGCCCGAAATAAACACGTTTTTTCAACAAATGAATCCCTAAGTAACAGCAAGTCTCAGAAGAGCCCACACACTCAGCTCTTAACCCCAGTGTGCAGAAAGGGTCAAAACGTGTTTTTCAGCAGAAATAAACATGTTTCTGCAAGTTTGGTCAACCCCATGTAAGTTATGGGGCAGTAACAGCACCCTTTTCAAAACGTGTTTTTCAGCCCGAAATAAACGCGTTTTTTCAGACAACTGAATCCCCATGTAACAGCAAGGCTCAGAAGAGCCCACACACTCAGCTCTTAACCCCAGTGTGCAGAAAGGGTCAAAACGTGTTTTTCAGCAGAAATAAACATGTTTCTGCAAGTTTGGTCAACCCCATGTAAGTTATGGGGCAGTACCAGCACCCTTTTAAAAACGTGTTTTTCAGCCCGAAATAAACGCGTTTTTTCAGACAACTGAATCCCCATGTAACAGCAAAACTCAGAAGAGCCCACACACTCAGATCTTAACCCCAGTGTGCAGAAAGGGTCAAAACGTGTTTTTCAGCAGAAATAAACATGTTTCTGCAAGTTTGGTCAACCCCATGTAAGTTATGGGGCAGTAACAGCACCCTTTTCAAAACGTGTTTTTCAGCCCGAAATAAACGCGTTTTTTCATACAACTGAATCCCCATGTAACAGCAAAACTCAGAAGAGCACACACACTCAGATCTTAACCCCAGTGTGCAGAAAGGGTCAAAACGTGTTTTTCAGCAGAAATAAACATGTTTCTGCAAGTTTGGTCAACCCCATGTACGTTATGGGGCAGTAACAGCACACTTTTCAAAACGTGATTTTCAGCCCGAAATAAACGCGTTTTTTCAGACAACTGAATCCCCATGTAACAGCAAAACTCAGAAGAGCCCACACACTCAGATCTTAACCCCAGTGTGCAGAAAGGGTCAAAACGTGTTTTTCAGCAGAAATAAACATGTTTCTGCAAGTTTGGTCAACCCCATATAAGTTATGGGGCAGTAACAGCACTCTTTTCAAAACGTGTTTTTCAGCCCGAAATAAACACGTTTTTTCAACAAATGAATCCCTAAGTAACAGCAAGTCTCAGAAGAGCCCACAAACTCAGCTCTTAACCTCAGTGTGCAGAAAGGGTCAAAACGTGTTTTTCAGCAGAAATAAACATGTTTCTGCAAGTTTGGTCAACCCCATGTAAGTTATGGGGCAGTTACAGCACACTTTTCAAAACGTGTTTTTCAGCCCGAAATAAACACGTTTTTTCAGACAACTGAATCCCCATGTAACAGCAAAACTCAGAAGAGCCCACACACTCAGATCTTAACCCCAGTGTGCAGAAAGGGTCAAAACGTGTTTTTCAGCAGAAATAAACATGTTTCTGCAAGTTTGGTCAACCCCATGTAAGTTATGGGGCAGTAACAGCACCCTTTTCAAAACGTGTTTTTCAGCCCAAAATAAACGCGTTTTTTCAGACAACTGAATCCCCATGTAACAGCAAAACTCAGAAGAGCCCACACACTCAGATCTTAACCCCAGTGTGCAGAAAGTGTCAAAACGTGTTTTTCAGCAGAAATAAACATGTTTCTGCAAGTTTGGTCAACCCCATGTAAGTTATGGGGAAGTAACAGCACCCTTTTCAAAACGTGTTTTTCAGCCCGAAATAAACGCGTTTTTTCAACAAATGAATCCCCAAGTAACAGCAAGTCTCAGAAGAGCCCACACACTCAGCTCTTAACCCCAGTGTGCAGAAAGGGTCAAAACGTGTTTTTCAGCAGAAATAAACATGTTTCTGCAAGTTTGGTCAACCCCATGTAAGTTATGGGGCAGTACCAGCACCCTTTTAAAAACGTGTTTTTCAGCCCGAAATAAACGCGTTTTTTCAGACAACTGAATCCCCATGTAACAGCAAAACTCAGAAGAGCCCACACACTCAGATCTTAACCCCAGTGTGCAGAAAGGGTCAAAACGTGTTTTTCAGCAGAAATAAACATGTTTCTGCAAGTTTGGTCAACCCCATGTAAGTTATGGGGCAGTAACAGCACCCTTTTCAAAACGTGTTTTTCAGCCCGAAATAAACGCGTTTTTTCATACAACTGAATCAACATGTGACAGCAAGGCTCAGAAGAGCCCACACACTCAGCTCTTAACCCCACAGTGCAGAAAGGGTCAAAACGTGTTTTTTAGCAGAAATAAACATGTTTCTGCAAGTTTGGTCAACCCCATGTAAGTTATGGGCAGTAAGAGCACCATTTTCAAAACGTGTTTTTCAGCCCGAAATAAACGCGTTTTTTCATACAACTGAATCCCCATGTAACAGCAAAACTCAGAAGAGCACACACACTCAGATCTTAACCCCAGTGTGCAGAAAGGGTCAAAACGTGTTTTTCAGCAGAAATAAACATGTTTCTGCAAGTTTGGTCAACCCCATGTAAGTTATGGGGCAGTTACAGCACACTTTTCAAAACGTGTTTTTCAGCCCGAAATAAACGCGTTTTTTCAGACAACTGAATCCCCATGTAACAGCAAGGCTCAGAAGAGCCCACACATTCAGCTCTTAACCCCACAGTACAGAAAGGGTCAAAACGTGTTTTTCAGCAGAAATAAACATGTTTCTGCAAGTTTGGTCAACCCCATGTAAGTTATGGGGCAGTAACAGCACCATTTTCAAAACGTGTTTTTCAGCCCGAAATAAACGCGTTTTTTCATACAACTGAACCAACATTTAACAGCAAGGCTCAGTAGAGCCCACACACTCAGCTCTTAACCCCAGTGTGCAGAAAGGGTCAAAACGTGTTTTTCAGCAGAAATAAACATGTTTCTGCAAGTTTGGTCAACCCCATGTAAGTTATGGGGCAGTTACAGCACACTTTTCAAAACGTGTTTTTCAGCCCGAAATAAACGCGTTTTTTCAACAAATGAATCCTCAAGTAACAGCAAGTCTCAGAAGAGCCCACACACTCAGCTCTTAACCCCAGTGTGCAGAAAGGGTCAAAACGTGTTTTTCAGCAGAAATAAACATGTTTCTGCAAGTTTGGTCAACCCCATGTAAGTTATGGGGCAGTAACAGCACCCTTTTCAAAACATGTTTTTCAGCCCGAAATAAACGCGTTTTTTCAGACAACTGAATCCCCATGTAACAGCAAAACTCAGAAGAGCCCACACACTCAGATCTTAACCCCAGTGTGCAGAAAGGGTCAAAACGTGTTTTTCAGCAGAAATAAACATGTTTCTGCAAGTTTGGTCAACCCCATGTAAGTTATGGGGCAGTAACAGCACCCTTTTCAAAACGTGTTTTTCAGCCCGAAATAAACGCGTTTTTTCAACAAACGAATCCCCAAGTAACAGCAAGTCTCAGAAGAGCCCAAACACTCAGCTCTTAACCCCAGTGTGCAGAAAGGGTCAAAACGTGTTTTTCAGCAGAAATAAACATGTTTTTGCAAGTTTGGTCAACCCCATGTAAGTTATGGGGCAGTTACAGCACACTTTTCAAAACGTGTTTTTCAGCCCGAAATAAACACGTTTTTTCAACAAATGAATCCCCAAGTAACAGCAAGTCTCAGAAGAGCCCACACACTCAGCTCTTAACCCCAGTGTGCAGAAAGGGTCAAAACGTGTTTTTCAGCAGAAATAAACATGTTTCTGCAAGTTTGGTCAACCCCATGTAAGTTATGGGGCAGTAACAGCACCCTTTTCAAAACGTGTTTTTCAGCCCGAAATAAACACGTTTTTTCAGACAACTGAATCCCCATGTAACAGCAAGGCTCAGAAGAGCCCACACACTCAGATCTTAACCCCAGTGTGCAGAAAGGGTCAAAACGTGTTTTTCAGCAGAAATAAACATGTTTCTGCAAGTTTGGTCAACCCCATGTAAGTTATGGGGCAGTACCAGCACCCTTTTAAAAACGTGTTTTTCAGCCCGAAATAAACGCGTTTTTTCAGACAACTGAATCCCCATGTAACAGCAAAACTCAGAAGAGCCCACACACTCAGATCTTAACCCCAGTGTGCAGAAAGGGTCAAAACGTGTTTTTCAGCAGAAATAAACATGTTTCTGCAAGTTTGGTCAACCCCATGTAAGTTATGGGGCAGTAACAGCACCCTTTTCAAAACGTGTTTTTCAGCCCGAAATAAACGCGTTTTTTCATACAACTGAATCCCCATGTAACAGCAAAACTCAGAAGAGCACACACACTCAGATCTTAACCCCAGTGTGCAAAAAGGGTCAAAACGTGTTTTTCAGCAGAAATAAACATGTTTCTGCAAGTTTGGTCAACCCCATGTACGTTATGGGGCAGTAACAGCACACTTTTCAAAACGTGATTTTCAGCCCGAAATAAACGCGTTTTTTCAGACAACTGAATCCCCATGTAACAGCAAAACTCAGAAGAGCCCACACACTCAGATCTTAACCCCCGTGTGCAGAAAGGGTCAAAACGTGTTTTTCAGCAGAAATAAACATGTTTCTGCAAGTTTGGTCAACCCCATATAAGTTATGGGGCAGTAACAGCACTCTTTTCAAAACGTGTTTTTCAGCCCGAAATAAACACGTTTTTTCAACAAATGAATCCCTAAGTAACAGCAAGTCTCAGAAGAGCCCACAAACTCAGCTCTTAACCTCAGTGTGCAGAAAGGGTCAAAACGTGTTTTTCAGCAGAAATAAACATGTTTCTGCAAGTTTGGTCAACCCCATGTAAGTTATGGGGCAGTTACAGCACACTTTTCAAAACGTGTTTTTCAGCCCGAAATAAACACGTTTTTTCAGACAACTGAATCCCCATGTAACAGCAAAACTCAGAAGAGCCCACACACTCAGATCTTAACCCCAGTGTGCAGAAAGGGTCAAAACGTGTTTTTCAGCAGAAATAAACATGTTTCTGCAAGTTTGGTCAACCCCATGTAAGTTATGGGGCAGTAACAGCACCCTTTTCAAAACGTGTTTTTCAGCCCAAAATAAACGCGTTTTTTCAGACAACTGAATCCCCATGTAACAGCAAAACTCAGAAGAGCCCACACACTCAGATCTTAACCCCAGTGTGCAGAAAGTGTCAAAACGTGTTTTTCAGCAGAAATAAACATGTTTCTGCAAGTTTGGTCAACCCCATGTAAGTTATGGGGCAGTAACAGCACCCTTTTCAAAACGTGTTTTTCAGCCCGAAATAAACGCGTTTTTTCAGACAACTGAATCCCCATGTAACAGCAAGGCTCAGAAGAGCCCACACACTCAGCTCTTAACCCCAGTGTGCAGAAAGGGTCAAAACGTGTTTTTCAGCAGAAATAAACATGTTTCTGCAAGTTTGGTCAACCCCATGTAAGTTATGGGGCAGTACCAGCACCCTTTTAAAAACGTGTTTTTCAGCCCGAAATAAACGCGTTTTTTCAGACAACTGAATCCCCATGTAACAGCAAAACTCAGAAGAGCCCACACACTCAGATCTTAACCCCAGTGTGCAGAAAGGGTCAAAACGTGTTTTTCAGCAGAAATAAACATGTTTCTGCAAGTTTGGTCAACCCCATGTAAGTTATGGGGCAGTAACAGCACCCTTTTCAAAACGTGTTTTTCAGCCCGAAATAAACGCGTTTTTTCATACAACTGAATCAACATGTGACAGCAAGGCTCAGAAGAGCCCACACACTCAGCTCTTAACCCCACAGTGCAGAAAGGGTCAAAACGTGTTTTTTAGCAGAAATAAACATGTTTCTGCAAGTTTGGTCAACCCCATGTAAGTTATGGGCAGTAAGAGCACCATTTTCAAAACGTGTTTTTCAGCCCGAAATAAACGCGTTTTTTCATACAACTGAATCCCCATGTAACAGCAAAACTCAGAAGAGCACACACACTCAGATCTTAACCCCAGTGTGCAGAAAGGGTCAAAACGTGTTTTTCAGCAGAAATAAACATGTTTCTGCAAGTTTGGTCAACCCCATGTACGTTATGGGGCAGTAACAGCACACTTTTCAAAACGTGATTTTCAGCCCGAAATAAACGCGTTTTTTCAGACAACTGAATCCCCATGTAACAGCAAAACTCAGAGGAGCCCACACACTCAGATCTTAACCCCAGTGTGCAGAAAGGGTCAAAACGTGTTTTTCAGCAGAAATAAACATGTTTCTGCAAGTTTGGTCAACCCCATGTAAGTTATGGGGCAGTACCAGCACCCTTTTAAAAACGTGTTTTTCAGCCCGAAATAAACGCGTTTTTTCAGACAACTGAATCCCCATGTAACAGCAAAACTCAGAAGAGCCCACACACTCAGATCTTAACCCCAGTGTGCAGAAAGGGTCAAAACGTGTTTTTCAGCAGAAATAAACATGTTTCTGCAAGTTTGGTCAACCCCATGTAAGTTATGGGGCAGTAACAGCACCCTTTTCAAAACGTGTTTTTCAGCCCGAAATAAACGCGTTTTTTCATACAACTGAATCCCCATGTAACAGCAAAACTCAGAAGAGCACACACACTCAGATCTTAACCCCAGTGTGCAGAAAGGGTCAAAACGTGTTTTTCAGCAGAAATAAACATGTTTCTGCAAGTTTGGTCAACCCCATGTAAGTTATGGGGCAGTAACAGCACCCTTTTCAAAACATGTTTTTCAGCCCGAAATAAACGCGTTTTTTCAGACAACTGAATCCCCATGTAACAGCAAAACTCAGAAGAGCCCACACACTCAGATCTTAACCCCAGTGTGCAGAAAGGGTCAAAACGTGTTTTTCAGCAGAAATAAACATGTTTCTGCAAGTTTGGTCAACCCCATGTAAGTTATGGGGCAGTAACAGCACCCTTTTCAAAACGTGTTTTTCAGCCCGAAATAAACGCGTTTTTTCAACAAACGAATCCCCAAGTAACAGCAAGTCTCAGAAGAGCCCAAACACTCAGCTCTTAACCCCAGTGTGCAGAAAGGGTCAAAACGTGTTTTTCAGCAGAAATAAACATGTTTTTGCAAGTTTGGTCAACCCCATGTAAGTTATGGGGCAGTTACAGCACACTTTTCAAAACGTGTTTTTCAGCCCGAAATAAACGCGTTTTTTCAACAAATGAATCCCCAAGTAACAGCAAGTCTCAGAAGAGCCCACACACTCAGCTCTTAACCCCAGTGTGCAGAAAGGGTCAAAACGTGTTTTTCAGCAGAAATAAACATGTTTCTGCAAGTTTGGTCAACCCCATGTAAGTTATGGGGCAGTAACAGCACCCTTTTCAAAACGTGTTTTTCAGCCCGAAATAAACGCGTTTTTTCAGACAACTGAATCCCCATGTAACAGCAAGGCTCAGAAGAGCCCACACACTCAGCTCTTAACCCCAGTGTGCAGAAAGGGTCAAAACGTGTTTTTCAGCAGAAATAAACATGTTTCTGCAAGTTTGGTCAACCCCATGTAAGTTATGGGGCAGTACCAGCACCCTTTTAAAAACGTGTTTTTCAGCCCGAAATAAACGCGTTTTTTCAGACAACTGAATCCCCATGTAACAGCAAAACTCAGAAGAGCCCACACACTCAGATCTTAACCCCAGTGTGCAGAAAGGGTCAAAACGTGTTTTTCAGCAGAAATAAACATGTTTCTGCAAGTTTGGTCAACCCCATGTAAGTTATGGGGCAGTAACAGCACCCTTTTCAAAACGTGTTTTTCAGCCCGAAATAAACGCGTTTTTTCATACAACTGAATCCCCATGTAACAGCAAAACTCAGAAGAGCACACACACTCAGATCTTAACCCCAGTGTGCAGAAAGGGTCAAAACGTGTTTTTCAGCAGAAATAAACATGTTTCTGCAAGTTTGGTCAACCTCATATAAGTTATGGGGCAGTAACAGCACTCTTTTCAAAACGTGTTTTTCAGCCCGAAATAAACACGTTTTTTCAACAAATGAATCCCTAAGTAACAGCAAGTCTCAGAAGAGCCCACACACTCAGCTCTTAACCCCAGTGTGCAGAAAGGGTCAAAACGTGTTTTTCAGCAGAAATAAACATGTTTCTGCAAGTTTGGTCAACCCCATGTAAGTTATGGGGCAGTAACAGCACCCTTTTCAAAACGTGTTTTTCAGCCCGAAATAAACGCGTTTTTTCAGACAACTGAATCCCCATGTAACAGCAAGGCTCAGAAGAGCCCACACACTCAGCTCTTAACCCCAGTGTGCAGAAAGGGTCAAAACGTGTTTTTCAGCAGAAATAAACATGTTTCTGCAAGTTTGGTCAACCCCATGTAAGTTATGGGGCAGTACCAGCACCCTTTTAAAAACGTGTTTTTCAGCCCGAAATAAACGCGTTTTTTCAGACAACTGAATCCCCATGTAACAGCAAAACTCAGAAGAGCCCACACACTCAGATCTTAACCCCAGTGTGCAGAAAGGGTCAAAACGTGTTTTTCAGCAGAAATAAACATGTTTCTGCAAGTTTGGTCAACCCCATGTAAGTTATGGGGCAGTAACAGCACCCTTTTCAAAACGTGTTTTTCAGCCCGAAATAAACGCGTTTTTTCATACAACTGAATCCCCATGTAACAGCAAAACTCAGAAGAGCACACACACTCAGATCTTAACCCCAGTGTGCAGAAAGGGTCAAAACGTGTTTTTCAGCAGAAATAAACATGTTTCTGCAAGTTTGGTCAACCCCATGTACGTTATGGGGCAGTAACAGCACACTTTTCAAAACGTGATTTTCAGCCCGAAATAAACGCGTTTTTTCAGACAACTGAATCCCCATGTAACAGCAAAACTCAGAAGAGCCCACACACTCAGATCTTAACCCCAGTGTGCAGAAAGGGTCAAAACGTGTTTTTCAGCAGAAATAAACATGTTTCTGCAAGTTTGGTCAACCCCATATAAGTTATGGGGCAGTAACAGCACTCTTTTCAAAACGTGTTTTTCAGCCCGAAATAAACACGTTTTTTCAACAAATGAATCCCTAAGTAACAGCAAGTCTCAGAAGAGCCCACAAACTCAGATCTTAACCTCAGTGTGCAGAAAGGGTCAAAACGTGTTTTTCAGCAGAAATAAACATGTTTCTGCAAGTTTGGTCAACCCCATGTAAGTTATGGGGCAGTTACAGCACACTTTTCAAAACGTGTTTTTCAGCCCGAAATAAACACGTTTTTTCAGACAACTGAATCCCCATGTAACAGCAAAACTCAGAAGAGCCCACACACTCAGATCTTAACCCCAGTGTGCAGAAAGGGTCAAAACGTGTTTTTCAGCAGAAATAAACATGTTTCTGCAAGTTTGGTCAACCCCATGTAAGTTATGGGGCAGTAACAGCACCCTTTTCAAAACGTGTTTTTCAGCCCAAAATAAACGCGTTTTTTCAGACAACTGAATCCCCATGTAACAGCAAAACTCAGAAGAGCCCACACACTCAGATCTTAACCCCAGTGTGCAGAAAGTGTCAAAACGTGTTTTTCAGCAGAAATAAACATGTTTCTGCAAGTTTGGTCAACCCCATGTAAGTTATGGGGAAGTAACAGCACCCTTTTCAAAACGTGTTTTTCAGCCCGAAATAAACGCGTTTTTTCAACAAATGAATCCCCAAGTAACAGCAAGTCTCAGAAGAGCCCACACACTCAGCTCTTAACCCCAGTGTGCAGAAAGGGTCAAAAACGTGTTTTTCAGCAGAAATAAACATGTTTCTGCAAGTTTGGTCAACCCCATGTAAGTTATGGGGCAGTACCAGCACCCTTTTAAAAACGTGTTTTTCAGCCCGAAATAAACGCGTTTTTTCAGACAACTGAATCCCCATGTAACAGCAAAACTCAGAAGAGCCCACACACTCAGATCTTAACCCCAGTGTGCAGAAAGGGTCAAAACGTGTTTTTCAGCAGAAATAAACATGTTTCTGCAAGTTTGGTCAACCCCATGTAAGTTATGGGGCAGTAACAGCACCCTTTTCAAAACGTGTTTTTCAGCCCGAAATAAACGCGTTTTTTCATACAACTGAATCAACATGTGACAGCAAGGCTCAGAAGAGCCCACACACTCAGCTCTTAACCCCACAGTGCAGAAAGGGTCAAAACGTGTTTTTTAGCAGAAATAAACATGTTTCTGCAAGTTTGGTCAACCCCATGTAAGTTATGGGCAGTAAGAGCACCATTTTCAAAACGTGTTTTTCAGCCCGAAATAAACGCGTTTTTTCATACAACTGAATCCCCATGTAACAGCAAAACTCAGAAGAGCACACACACTCAGATCTTAACCCCAGTGTGCAGAAAGGGTCAAAACGTGTTTTTCAGCAGAAATAAACATGTTTCTGCAAGTTTGGTCAACCCCATGTAAGTTATGGGGCAGTTACAGCACACTTTTCAAAACGTGTTTTTCAGCCCGAAATAAACGCGTTTTTTCAGACAACTGAATCCCCATGTAACAGCAAGGCTCAGAAGAGCCCACACATTCAGCTCTTAACCCCACAGTACAGAAAGGGTCAAAACGTGTTTTTCAGCAGAAATAAACATGTTTCTGCAAGTTTGGTCAACCCCATGTAAGTTATGGGGCAGTAACAGCACCATTTTCAAAACGTGTTTTTCAGCCCGAAATAAACGCGTTTTTTCAACAAATGAATCCCCAAGTAACAGCAAGTCTCAGAAGAGCCCACACACTCAGCTCTTAACCCCAGTGTGCAGAAAGGGTCAAAACGTGTTTTTCAGCAGAAATAAACATGTTTCTGCAAGTTTGGTCAACCCCATGTAAGTTATGGGGCAGTACCAGCACCCTTTTAAAAACGTGTTTTTCAGCCCGAAATAAACGCGTTTTTTCAGACAACTGAATCCCCATGTAACAGCAAAACTCAGAAGAGCCCACACACTCAGATCTTAACCCCAGTGTGCAGAAAGGGTCAAAACGTGTTTTTCAGCAGAAATAAACATGTTTCTGCAAGTTTGGTCAACCCCATGTAAGTTATGGGGCAGTAACAGCACCCTTTTCAAAACGTGTTTTTCAGCCCGAAATAAACGCGTTTTTTCATACAACTGAATCAACATGTGACAGCAAGGCTCAGAAGAGCCCACACACTCAGCTCTTAACCCCACAGTGCAGAAAGGGTCAAAACGTGTTTTTTAGCAGAAATAAACATGTTTCTGCAAGTTTGGTCAACCCCATGTAAGTTATGGGCAGTAAGAGCACCATTTTCAAAACGTGTTTTTCAGCCCGAAATAAACGCGTTTTTTCATACAACTGAATCCCCATGTAACAGCAAAACTCAGAAGAGCACACACACTCAGATCTTAACCCCAGTGTGCAGAAAGGGTCAAAACGTGTTTTTCAGCAGAAATAAACATGTTTCTGCAAGTTTGGTCAACCCCATGTAAGTTATGGGGCAGTTACAGCACACTTTTCAAAACGTGTTTTTCAGCCCGAAATAAACGCGTTTTTTCAGACAACTGAATCCCCATGTAACAGCAAGGCTCAGAAGAGCCCACACATTCAGCTCTTAACCCCACAGTACAGAAAGGGTCAAAACGTGTTTTGCAGCAGAAATAAACATGTTTCTGCAAGTTTGGTCAACCCCATGTAAGTTATGGGGCAGTAACAGCACCATTTTCAAAACGTGTTTTTCAGCCCGAAATAAACGCGTTTTTTCATACAACTGAACCAACATTTAACAGCAAGGCTCAGTAGAGCCCACACACTCAGCTCTTAACCCCAGTGTGCAGAAAGGGTCAAAACGTGTTTTTCAGCAGAAATAAACATGTTTCTGCAAGTTTGGTCAACCCCATGTAAGTTATGGGGCAGTTACAGCACACTTTTCAAAACGTGTTTTTCAGCCCGAAATAAACGCGTTTTTTCAACAAATGAATCCTCAAGTAACAGCAAGTCTCAGAAGAGCCCACACACTCAGCTCTTAACCCCAGTGTGCAGAAAGGGTCAAAACGTGTTTTTCAGCAGAAATAAACATGTTTCTGCAACTTTGGTCAACCCCATGTAAGTTATGGGGCAGTAACAGCACACTTTTCAAGACGTGTTTTTCAGCCCGAAATAAACGCGTTTTTTCAGACAACTGAATCCCCATGTAACAGCAAAACTCAGAAGAGCCCACACACTCAGATCTTAACCCCAGTGTGCAGAAAGGGTCAAAACGTGTTTTTCAGCAGAAATAAACATGTTTCTGCAAGTTTTTTCAACCCCATGTAAGTTATGGGGCACCCTTTTCAAAACGTTTTTTTCAGCCCAAAATAATCACGTTTTTTCAGACAACTGAATCCCCATGTAACAGCAAAACTCAGAAGAGCCCACACACTCAGATCTTAACCCCAGTGTGCAGAAAGGGTCAAAACGTGTTTTTCAGCAGAAATAAACATGTTTCTGCAAGTTTGGTCAACCCCATGTAAGTTATGGGGCAGTAACAGCACCCTTTTCAAAACGTATTTTTCAGCCCGAAATAAACGCGTTTTTTCAACAAACGAATCCCCAAGTAACAGCAAGTCTCAGAAGAGCCCAAACACTCAGCTCTTAACCCCAGTGTGCAGAAAGGGTCAAAACGTGTTTTTCAGCAGAAATAAACATGTTTTTGCAAGTTTGGTCAACCCCATGTAAGTTATGGGGCAGTTACAGCACCCTTTTCAAAACGTGTTTTTCAGCCCGAAATAAACGCGTTTTTTCAGACAACTGAATCCCCATGTAACAGCAAGGCTCAGAAGAGCCCACACACTCAGCTCTTAACCCCAGTGTGCAGAAAGGGTCAAAACGTGTTTTTCAGCAGAAATAAACATGTTTCTGCAAGTTTGGTCAACCCCATGTAAGTTATGGGGCAGTACCAGCACCCTTTTAAAAACGTGTTTTTCAGCCCGAAATAAACGCGTTTTTTCAGACAACTGAATCCCCATGTAACAGCAAAACTCAGAAGAGCCCACACACTCAGATCTTAACCCCAGTGTGCAGAAAGGGTCAAAACGTGTTTTTCAGCAGAAATAAACATGTTTCTGCAAGTTTGGTCAACCCCATGTAAGTTATGGGGCAGTAACAGCACCCTTTTCAAAACGTGTTTTTCAGCCCGAAATAAACGCGTTTTTTCATACAACTGAATCCCCATGTAACAGCAAAACTCAGAAGAGCACACACACTCAGATCTTAACCCCAGTGTGCAGAAAGGGTCAAAACGTGTTTTTCAGCAGAAATAAACATGTTTCTGCAAGTTTGGTCAACCCCATGTACGTTATGGGGCAGTAACAGCACACTTTTCAAAACGTGATTTTCAGCCCGAAATAAACGCGTTTTTTCAGACAACTGAATCCCCATGTAACAGCAAAACTCAGAAGAGCCCACACACTCAGATCTTAACCCCAGTGTGCAGAAAGGGTCAAAACGTGTTTTTCAGCAGAAATAAACATGTTTCTGCAAGTTTGGTCAACCCCATATAAGTTATGGGGCAGTAACAGCACTCTTTTCAAAACGTGTTTTTCAGCCCGAAATAAACACGTTTTTTCAACAAATGAATCCCTAAGTAACAGCAAGTCTCAGAAGAGCCCACAAACTCAGCTCTTAACCTCAGTGTGCAGAAAGGGTCAAAACGTGTTTTTCAGCAGAAATAAACATGTTTCTGCAAGTTTGGTCAACCCCATGTAAGTTATGGGGCAGTAACAGCACCCTTTTCAAAACGTGTTTTTCAGCCCGAAATAAACGCGTTTTTTCAACAAATGAATCCCCAAGTAACAGCAAGTCTCAGAAGAGCCCACACACTCAGCTCTTAACCCCAGTGTGCAGAAAGGGTCAAAACGTGTTTTTCAGCAGAAATAAACATGTTTCTGCAAGTTTGGTCAACCCCATGTAAGTTATGGGGCAGTACCAGCACCCTTTTAAAAACGTGTTTTTCAGCCCGAAATAAACGCGTTTTTTCAGACAACTGAATCAACATGTGACAGCAAGGCTCAGAAGAGCCCACACACTCAGCTCTTAACCCCACAGTGCAGAAAGGGTCAAAACGTGTTTTTTAGCAGAAATAAACATGTTTCTGCAAGTTTGGTCAACCCCATGTAAGTTATGGGCAGTAAGAGCACCATTTTCAAAACGTGTTTTTCAGCCCGAAATAAACGCGTTTTTTCATACAACTGAATCCCCATGTAACAGCAAAACTCAGAAGAGCACACACACTCAGATCTTAACCCCAGTGTGCAGAAAGGGTCAAAACGTGTTTTTCAGCAGAAATAAACATGTTTCTGCAAGTTTGGTCAACCCCATGTAAGTTATGGGGCAGTTACAGCACACTTTTC
This sequence comes from Lepisosteus oculatus, assembly GCF_040954835.1. NCBI lineage: Eukaryota > Metazoa > Chordata > Actinopteri > Semionotiformes > Lepisosteidae > Lepisosteus > Lepisosteus oculatus. The sequence continues at coordinate 51,256 of NW_027167828.1, forward strand.
AAAACGTGTTTTTCAGCCCGAAATAAACGCGTTTTTTCAGACAACTGAATCCCCATGTAACAGCAAGGCTCAGAAGAGCCCACACACTCAGCTCTTAACCCCACAGTGCAGAAAGGGTCAAAACGTGTTTTTCAGCAGAAATAAACATGTTTCTGCAAGTTTGGTCAACCCCATGTAAGTTATGGGGCAGTAACAGCACCATTTTCAAAACGTGTTTTTCAGCCCGAAATAAACGCGTTTTTTCATACAACTGAACCAACATTTAACAGCAAGGCTCAGTAGAGCCCACACACTCAGCTCTTAACCCCAGTGTGCAGAAAGGGTCAAAACGTGTTTTTCAGCAGAAATAAACATGTTTCTGCAAGTTTGGTCAACCCCATGTAAGTTATGGGGCAGTAACAGCACCCTTTTCAAAACATGTTTTTCAGCCCGAAATAAACGCGTTTTTTCAACAAACGAATCCCCAAGTAACAGCAAGTCTCAGAAGAGCCCAAACACTCAGCTCTTAACCCCAGTGTGCAGAAAGGGTCAAAACGTGTTTTTCAGCAGAAATAAACATGTTTTTGCAAGTTTGGTCAACCCCATGTAAGTTATGGGGCAGTTACAGCACACTTTTCAAGACGTGTTTTTCAGCCCGAAATAAACGCGTTTTTTCAGACAACTGAATCCCCATGTAACAGCAAAACTCAGAAGAGCCCACACACTCAGATCTTAACCCCAGTGTGCAGAAAGGGTCAAAACGTGTTTTTCAGCAGAAATAAACATGTTTCTGCAAGTTTTTTCAACCCCATGTAAGTTATGGGGCAGTAACAGCACCCTTTTCAAAACGTGTTTTTCAGCCCAAAATAATCACGTTTTTTCAGACAACTGATTCCCCATGTAACAGCAAAACTCAGAAGAGCCCACACACTCAGATCTTAACCCAGTGTGCAGAAAGGGTCAAAACGTGTTTTTCAGCAGAAATAAACATGTTTCTGCAAGTTTGGTCAACCCCATGTAAGTTATGGGGCAGTAACAGCACCCTTTTCAAAACATGTTTTTCAGCCCGAAATAAACGCGTTTTTTCAGACAACTGAATCCCCATGTAACAGCAAAACTCAGAAGAGCCCACACACTCAGATCTTAACCCCAGTGTGCAGAAAGGGTCAAAACGTGTTTTTCAGCAGAAATAAACATGTTTCTGCAAGTTTGGTCAACCCCATGTAAGTTATGGGCAGTAAGAGCACCATTTTCAAAACGTGTTTTTCAGCCCGAAATAAACGCGTTTTTTCATACAACTGAATCCCCATGTAACAGCAAAACTCAGAAGAGCACACACACTCAGATCTTAACTCCAGTGTGCAGAAAGGGTCAAAACGTGTTTTTCAGCAGAAATAAACATGTTTCTGCAAGTTTGGTCAACCCCATGTACGTTATGGGGCAGTAACAGCACACTTTTCAAAACGTGATTTTCAGCCCGAAATAAACGCGTTTTTTCAGACAACTGAATCCCCATGTAACAGCAAAACTCAGAAGAGGCCACACACTCAGATCTTAACCCCAGTGTGCAGAAAGGGTCAAAACGTGTTTTCAGCAGAAATAAACATGTTTCTGCAAGTTTGGTCAACCCCATATAAGTTATGGGGCAGTAACAGCACTCTTTTCAAAACGTGTTTTTCAGCCCGAAATAAACACGTTTTTTCAACAAATGAATCCCTAAGTAACAGCAAGTCTCAGAAGAGCCCACGAACTCAGCTCTTAACCCCAGTGTGCAGAAAGGGTCAAAACGTGTTTTTCAGCAGAAATAAACATGTTTCTGCAAGTTTGGTCAACCCCATGTAAGTTATGGGGCAGTAACAGCACCATTTTCAAAACGTGTTTTTCAGCCCGAAATAAACGCGTTTTTTCATACAACTGAACCAACATTTAACAGCAAGGCTCAGTAGAGCCCACACACTCAGCTCTTAACCCCAGTGTGCAGAAAGGGTCAAAACGTGTTTTTCAGCAGAAATAAACATGTTTCTGCAAGTTTGGTCAACCCCATGTAAGTTATGGGGCAGTAACAGCACCCTTTTCAAAACATGTTTTTCAGCCCGAAATAAACGCGTTTTTCAGACAACTGAATCCCCATGTAACAGCAAAACTCAGAAGAGCCCACACACTCAGATCTTAACCCCAGTGTGCAGAAAGGGTCAAAACGTGTTTTTCAGCAGAAATAAACATGTTTCTGCAAGTTTGGTCAACCCCATGTAAGTTATGGGGCAGTAACAGCACCCTTTTCAAAACGTGTTTTTCAGCCCGAAATAAACGCGTTTTTTCAACAAACGAATCCCCAAGTAACAGCAAGTCTCAGAAGAGCCCAAACACTCAGCTCTTAACCCCAGTGTGCAGAAAGGGTCAAAACGTGTTTTTCAGCAGAAATAAACATGTTTTTGCAAGTTTGGTCAACCCCATGTAAGTTATGGGGCAGTTACAGCACACTTTTCAAAACGTGTTTTTCATCCCGAAATAAATGCGTTTTTTCAACAAATGAATCCCCAAGTAACAGCAAGTCTCAGAAGAGCCCACACACTCAGCTCTTAACCCCACAGTGCAGAAAGGGTCAAAACGTGTTTTTCAGCAGAAATAAACATGTTTCTGCAAGTTTGGTCAACCCCATGTAAGTTATGGGGCAGTAACAGCACCATTTTCAAAACGTGTTTTTCAGCCCGAAATAAACGCGTTTTTTCATACAACTGAACCAACATTTAACAGCAAGGCTCAGTAGAGCCCACACACTCAGCTCTTAACCCCAGTGTGCAGAAAGGGTCAAAACGTGTTTTTCAGCAGAAATAAACATGTTTCTGCAAGTTTGGTCAACCCCATGTAAGTTATGGGGCAGTAACAGCACCCTTTTCAAAACATGTTTTTCAGCCCGAAATAAACGCGTTTTTTCAGACAACTGAATCCCCATGTAACAGCAAAACTCAGAAGAGCCCACACACTCAGATCTTAACCCCAGTGTGCAGAAAGGGTCAAAACGTGTTTTTCAGCAGAAATAAACATGTTTCTGCAAGTTTGGTCAACCCCATGTAAGTTATGGGGCAGTAACAGCACCCTTTTCAAAACGTGTTTTTCAGCCCGAAATAAACGCGTTTTTTCAACAAACGAATCCCCAAGTAACAGCAAGTCTCAGAAGAGCCCAAACACTCAGCTCTTAACCCCAGTGTGCAGAAAGGGTCAAAACGTGTTTTTCAGCAGAAATAAACATGTTTCTGCAAGTTTGGTCAACCCCATGTAAGTTATGGGGCAGTTACAGCACACTTTTCAAAACGTGTTTTTCAGCCCGAAATAAACACGTTTTTTCAGACAACTGAATCCCCATGTAACAGCAAAACTCAGAAGAGCCCACACACTCAGATCTTAACCCCAGTGTGCAGAAAGTGTCAAAACGTGTTTTTCAGCAGAAATAAACATGTTTCTGCAAGTTTGGTCAACCCCATGTAAGTTATGGGGCAGTAACAGCACCCTTTTCAAAACGTGTTTTTCAGCCCAAAATAAACGCGTTTTTTCAGACAACTGAATCCCCATGTAACAGCAAAACTCAGAAGAGCCCACACACTCAGATCTTAACCCCAGTGTGCAGAAAGTGTCAAAACGTGTTTTTCAGCAGAAATAAACATGTTTCTGCAAGTTTGGTCAACCCCATGTAAGTTATGGGGCAGTAACAGCACCCTTTTCAAAACGTGTTTTTCAGCCCGAAATAAACGCGTTTTTTCAACAAATGAATCCCCAAGTAACAGCAAGTCTCAGAAGAGCCCACACACTCAGCTCTTAACCCCAGTGTGCAGAAAGGGTCAAAACGTGTTTTTCAGCAGAAATAAACATGTTTCTGCAAGTTTGGTCAACCCCATGTAAGTTATGGGGCAGTACCAGCACCCTTTTAAAAACGTGTTTTTCAGCCCGAAATAAACGCGTTTTTTCAGACAACTGAATCCCCATGTAACAGCAAAACTCAGAAGAGCCCACACACTCAGATCTTAACCCCAGTGTGCAGAAAGGGTCAAAACGTGTTTTTCAGCAGAAATAAACATGTTTCTGCAAGTTTGGTCAACCCCATGTAAGTTATGGGGCAGTAACAGCACCCTTTTCAAAACGTGTTTTTCAGCCCGAAATAAACGCGTTTTTTCATACAACTGAATCAACATGTGACAGCAAGGCTCAGAAGAGCCCACACACTCAGCTCTTAACCCCACAGTGCAGAAAGGGTCAAAACGTGTTTTTTAGCAGAAATAAACATGTTTCTGCAAGTTTGGTCAACCCCATGTAAGTTATGGGCAGTAAGAGCACCATTTTCAAAACGTGTTTTTCAGCCCGAAATAAACGCGTTTTTTCATACAACTGAATCCCCATGTAACAGCAAAACTCAGAAGAGCACACACACTCAGATCTTAACCCCAGTGTGCAGAAAGGGTCAAAACGTGTTTTTCAGCAGAAATAAACATGTTTCTGCAAGTTTGGTCAACCCCATGTAAGTTATGGGGCAGTTACAGCACACTTTTCAAAACGTGTTTTTCAGCCCGAAATAAACGCGTTTTTTCAGACAACTGAATCCCCATGTAACAGCAAGGCTCAGAAGAGCCCACACACTCAGCTCTTAACCCCACAGTGCAGAAAGGGTCAAAACGTGTTTTTCAGCAGAAATAAACATGTTTCTGCAAGTTTGGTCAACCCCATGTAAGTTATGGGGCAGTAACAGCACCATTTTCAAAACGTGTTTTTCAGCCCGAAATAAACGCGTTTTTTCATACAACTGAACCAACATTTAACAGCAAGGCTCAGTAGAGCCCACACACTCAGCTCTTAACCCCAGTGTGCAGAAAGGGTCAAAACGTGTTTTTCAGCAGAAATAAACATGTTTCTGCAAGTTTGGTCAACCCCATGTAAGTTATGGGGCAGTAACAGCACCCTTTTCAAAACATGTTTTTCAGCCCGAAATAAACGCGTTTTTTCAACAAACGAATCCCCAAGTAACAGCAAGTCTCAGAAGAGCCCAAACACTCAGCTCTTAACCCCAGTGTGCAGAAAGGGTCAAAACGTGTTTTTCAGCAGAAATAAACATGTTTTTGCAAGTTTGGTCAACCCCATGTAAGTTATGGGGCAGTTACAGCACACTTTTCAAGACGTGTTTTTCAGCCCGAAATAAACGCGTTTTTTCAGACAACTGAATCCCCATGTAACAGCAAAACTCAGAAGAGCCCACACACTCAGATCTTAACCCCAGTGTGCAGAAAGGGTCAAAACGTGTTTTTCAGCAGAAATAAACATGTTTCTGCAAGTTTTTTCAACCCCATGTAAGTTATGGGGCAGTAACAGCACCCTTTTCAAAACGTGTTTTTCAGCCCAAAATAATCACGTTTTTTCAGACAACTGAATCCCCATGTAACAGCAAAACTCAGAAGAGCCCACACACTCAGATCTTAACCCCATTGTGCAGAAAGGGTCAAAACGTGTTTTTCAGCAGAAATAAACATGTTTCTGCAAGTTTGGTCAACCCCATGTAAGTTATGGGGCAGTAACAGCACCCTTTTCAAAACATGTTTTTCAGCCCGAAATAAACGCGTTTTTTCAGACAACTGAATCCCCATGTAACAGCAAAACTCAGAAGAGCCCACACACTCAGATCTTAACCCCAGTGTGCAGAAAGGGTCAAAACGTGTTTTTCAGCAGAAATAAACATGTTTCTGCAAGTTTGGTCAACCCCATGTAAGTTATGGGGCAGTAACAGCACCCTTTTCAAAACGTGTTTTTCAGCCCGAAATAAACGCGTTTTTTCAGACAACTGAATCCCCATGTAACAGCAAGGCTCAGAAGAGCCCACACACTCAGCTCTTAACCCCAGTGTGCAGAAAGGGTCAAAACGTGTTTTTCAGCAGAAATAAACATGTTTCTGCAAGTTTGGTCAACCCCATGTAAGTTATGGGGCAGTACCAGCACCCTTTTAAAAACGTGTTTTTCAGCCCGAAATAAACGCGTTTTTTCAGACAACTGAATCCCCATGTAACAGCAAAACTCAGAAGATCCCACACACTCAGATCTTAACCCCAGTGTGCAGAAAGGGTCAAAACGTGTTTTTCAGCAGAAATAAACATGTTTCTGCAAGTTTGGTCAACCCCATGTAAGTTATGGGCAGTAAGAGCACCATTTTCAAAACGTGTTTTTCAGCCCGAAATAAACGCGTTTTTTCATACAACTGAATCCCCATGTAACAGCAAAACTCAGAAGAGCACACACACTCAGATCTTAACCCCAGTGTGCAGAAAGGGTCAAAACGTGTTTTTCAGCAGAAATAAACATGTTTCTGCAAGTTTGGTCAACCCCATGTACGTTATGGGGCAGTAACAGCACACTTTTCAAAACGTGATTTTCAGCCCGAAATAAACGCGTTTTTTCAGACAACTGAATCCCCATGTAACAGCAAAACTCAGAAGAGGCCACACACTCAGATCTTAACCCCAGTGTGCAGAAAGGGTCAAAACGTGTTTTTCAGCAGAAATAAACATGTTTCTGCAAGTTTGGTCAACCCCATATAAGTTATGGGGCAGTAACAGCACTCTTTTCAAAACGTGTTTTTCAGCCCGAAATAAACACGTTTTTTCAACAAATGAATCCCTAAGTAACAGCAAGTCTCAGAACAGCCCACGAACTCAGCTCTTAACCCCAGTGTGCAGAAAGGGTCAAAACGTGTTTTTCAGCAGAAATAAACATGTTTCTGCAAGTTTGGTCAACCCCATGTAAGTTATGGGGCAGTAACAGCACCATTTTCAAAACGTGTTTTTCAGCCCGAAATAAACGCGTTTTTTCAGACAACTGAATCCCCATGTAACAGCAAGGCTCAGAAGAGCCCACACACTCAGCTCTTAACCCCACAGTGCAGAAAGGGTCAAAACGTGTTTTTCAGCAGAAATAAACATGTTTCTGCAAGTTTGGTCAACCCCATGTAAGTTATGGGGCAGTAACAGCACCATTTTCAAAACGTGTTTTTCAGCCCGAAATAAACGCGTTTTTTCATACAACTGAACCAACATTTAACAGCAAGGCTCAGTAGAGCCCACACACTCAGCTCTTAACCCCAGTGTGCAGAAAGGGTCAAAACGTGTTTTTCAGCAGAAATAAACATGTTTCTGCAAGTTTGGTCAACCCCATGTAAGTTATGGGGCAGTAACAGCACCCTTTTCAAAACATGTTTTTCAGCCCGAAATAAACGCGTTTTTTCAGACAACTGAATCCCCATGTAACAGCAAAACTCAGAAGAGCCCACACACTCAGATCTTAACCCCAGTGTGCAGAAAGGGTCAAAACGTGTTTTTCAGCAGAAATAAACATGTTTCTGCAAGTTTGGTCAACCCCATGTAAGTTATGGGGCAGTAACAGCACCCTTTTCAAAACGTGTTTTTCAGCCCGAAATAAACGCGTTTTTTCAACAAACGAATCCCCAAGTAACAGCAAGTCTCAGAAGAGCCCAAACACTCAGCTCTTAACCCCAGTGTGCAGAAAGGGTCAAAACGTGTTTTTCAGCAGAAATAAACATGTTTTTGCAAGTTTGGTCAACCCCATGTAAGTTATGGGGCAGTTACAGCACACTTTTCAAAACGTGTTTTTCATCCCGAAATAAATGCGTTTTTTCAACAAATGAATCCCCAAGTAACAGCAAGTCTCAGAAGAGCCCACACACTCAGCTCTTAACCCCAGTGTGCAGAAAGGGTCAAAACGTGTTTTTCAGCAGAAATAAACATGTTTCTGCAACTTTGGTCAACCCCATGTAAGTTATGGGGCAGTAACAGCACACTTTTCAAGACGTGTTTTTCAGCCCGAAATAAACGCGTTTTTTCAGACAACTGAATCCCCATGTAACAGCAAAACTCAGAAGAGCCCACACACTCAGATCTTAACCCCAGTGTGCAGAAAGGGTCAAAACGTGTTTTTCAGCAGAAATAATCATGTTTCTGCAAGTTTTTTCAACCCCATGTAAGTTATGGGGCAGTAACAGCACCCTTTTCAAAACGTGTTTTTCAGCCCAAAATAATCACGTTTTTTCAGACAACTGAATCCCCATGTAACAGCAAAACTCAGAAGAGCCCACACACTCAGATCTTAACCCCAGTGTGCAGAAAGGGTCAAAACGTGTTTTTCAGCAGAAATAAACATGTTTCTGCAAGTTTGGTCAACCCCATGTAAGTTATGGGGCAGTAACAGCACCCTTTTCAAAACATGTTTTTCAGCCCGAAATAAACGCGTTTTTTCAGACAACTGAATCCCCATGTAACAGCAAAACTCAGAAGAGCCCACACACTCAGATCTTAACCCCAGTGTGCAGAAAGGGTCAAAACGTGTTTTTCAGCAGAAATAAACATGTTTCTGCAAGTTTGGTCAACCCCATGTAAGTTATGGGGCAGTAACAGCTCCCTTTTCAAAACGTGTTTTTCAGCCCGAAATAAACGCGTTTTTCAACAAATGAATCCCCAAGTAACAGCAAGTCTCAGAAGAGCCCAAACACTCAGCTCTTAACCCCAGTGTGCAGAAAGGGTCAAAACGTGTTTTTCAGCAGAAATAAACATGTTTTTGCAAGTTTGGTCAACCCCATGTAAGTTATGGGGCAGTTACAGCACACTTTTCAAAACGTGTTTTTCAACCCGAAATAAACGCGTTTTTTCAGCAAATGAATCCCCAAGTAACAGCAAGTCTCAGAAGAGCCCACAAACTCAGCTCTTAACCCCAGTGTGCAGAAAGGGTCAAAACGTGTTTTTCAGCAGAAATAAACATGTTTCTGCAACTTTGGTCAACCCCATGTAAGTTATGGGCCATTAACAGCACACTTTTCAAGACGTGTTTTTCAGCCCGAAATAAACGCGTTTTTTCAGACAACTGAATCCCCATGTAACAGCAAAACTCAGAAGAGCCCACACACTCAGATCTTAACCCCAGTGTGCAGAAAGGGTCAAAACGTGTTTTTCAGCAGAAATAAACATGTTTCTGCAAGTTTGGTCAACCCCATGTAAGTTATGGGGCAGTAACAGCACCCTTTTCAAAACGTGTTTTTCAGCCCGAAATAAACGCGTTTTTTCAGACAACTGAATCCCCATGTAACAGCAAGGCTCAGAAGAGCCCACACACTCAGCTCTTAACCCCAGTGTGCAGAAAGGGTCAAAACGTGTTTTTCAGCAGAAATAAACATGTTTCTGCAAGTTTGGTCAACCCCATGTAAGTTATGGGGCAGTAACAGCACCCTTTTCAAAACGTGTTTTTCAGCCCGAAATAAACGCGTTTTTTCAGACAACTGAATCCACATGTAACAGCAAAAATCAGAAGAGCCCACACACTCAGCTCTTAACCCCAGTGTGCAGAAAGGGTCAAAACGTGTTTTTCAGCAGAAATAAACATGTTTCTGCAAGTTTGGTCAACCCCATGTAAGTTATGGGGCAGTAACAGCACCCTTTTCAAAACGTGTTTTTCAGCCCGAAATAAACGCGTTTTTTCATACAACTGAATCAACATGTGACAGCAAGGCTCAGAAGAGCCCACACACTCAGCTCTTAACCCTACAGTGCAGAAAGGGTCAAAACGTGTTTTTTAACAGAAATAAACATGTTTCTGCAAGTTTGGTCAACCCCATGTAAGTTATGGGGCAGTAAGAGCACCATTTTCAAAACGTGTTTTTCAGCCCGAAATAAACGCGTTTTTTCATACAACTGAATCCCCATGTAACAGCAAAACTCAGAAGAGCCCACACACTCAGATCTTAACCCCTGTGTGCAGAAAGGGTCAAACCGTGTTTTTCAGCAGAAATAAACATGTTTCTGCAAGTTTGGTCAACCCCATGTACGTTATGGGGCAGTAACAGCACACTTTTCAAAACGTGATTTTCAGCCCGAAATAAACGCGTTTTTTCAGACAACTGAATCCCCATGTAACAGCAAAACTCAGAAGAGCCCACACACTCAGATCTTTACCCCAGTGTGCAGAAAGGGTCAAAACGTGTTTTTCAGCAGAAATAAACATGTTTCTGCAAGTTTGGTCAACCCCATATAAGTTATGGGGCAGTAACAGCACTCTTTTCAAAACGTGTTTTTCAGCCCGAAATAAACGCGTTTTTTCAACAAATGAATCCCTAAGTAACAGCAAGTCTCAGAAGAGCCCACGAACTCAGCTCTTAACCCCAGTGTGCAGAAAGGGTCAAAATGTGTTTTTCAGCAGAAATAAACATGTTTCTGCAAGTTTGGTCAACCCCATGTAAGTTATGGGGCAGTTACAGCACACTTTTCAAAACGTGTTTTTCAGCCCGAAATAAACGCGTTTTTTCAGACAACTGAATCCCCATGTAACAGCAAGGGTCAGAAGAGCCCACACACTCAGCTCTTAACCCCACAGTGCAGAAAGGGTCAAAACGTGTTTTTCAGCAGAAATAAACATGTTTCTGCAAGTTTGGTCAACCCCATGTAAGTTATGGGGCAGTAACAGCACCATTTTCAAAACGTGTTTTTCAGCCCGAAATAAATGCGTTTTTTCATACAACTGAACCAACATGTAACAGCAAGGCTCAGTAGAGCCCACACACTCAGCTCTTAACCCCAGTGTGCAGAAAGGGTCAAAACGTGTTTTTCAGCAGAAATAAACATGTTTCTGCAACTTTGGTCAACCCCATGTAAGTTATGGGGCAGTAAAAGCACACTTTTCAAAACGTTTTTTTCAGCCCGAAATAAACGCGTTTTTTCAGACAACTGAATCCCCATGTAACAGCAAAACTCAGAAGAGCCCACACACTCAGCTCTTAACCCCAGTGTGCAGAAAGGGTTAAAACGTGTTTTTCAGCAGAAATAAACATGTTTCTGCAAGTTTGGTCAACCCCATGTAAGTTATGGGGCAGTACCAGCACCCTTTTAAAAACGTGTTTTTCAGCCCGAAATAAACGCTTTTTTTTAGACAACTGAATCCCCAAGTAACAGCAAGTCTCAGAAGAGCCCACACACTCAGCTCTTAACCCCAGTGTGCAGAAAGGGTCAAAACGTGTTTTTCAGCAGAAATAAACATGTTTCTGCAACTTTGGTCAACCCCATGTAAGTTATGGGGCAGTAAAAGCACACTTTTCAAAACGTTTTTTTCAGCCCGAAATAAACGCGTTTTTTCAGACAACTGAATCCCCATGTAACAGCAAAACTCAGAAGAGCACACACACTCAGCTCTTAACCCCAGTGTGCAGAAAGGGTCAAAACGTGTTTTTCAGCAGAAATAAACATGTTTCTGCAACTTTGGTCAACCCCATGTAAGTTATGGGGCAGTAACAGCACACTTTTCAAGACGTGTTTTTCAGCCCGAAATAAACGCGTTTTTTCAGACAACTGAATCCCCATGTAACAGCAAAACTCAGAAGAGCCCACACACTCAGATCTTAACCCCAGTGTGCAGAAAGGGTCAAAACGTGTTTTTCAGCAGAAATAAACATGTTTCTGCAAGTTTGGTCAACCCCATGTAAGTTATGGGGCAGTAACAGCACCCTTTTCAAAACGTGTTTTTCAGCCCGAAATAAACGCGTTTTTTCAACAAATGAATCCCCAAGTAACAATAAGTCTCAGAAGAGCCCAAACACTCAGCTCTTAACCCCAGTGTGCAGAAAGGGTCAAAACGTGTTTTTCAGCAGAAATAAACATGTTTCTGCAAGTTTTTTCAACCCCATGTAAGTTATGGGGCAGTAACAGCACCCTATTCAAAACGTGTTTTTCAGCCCGAAATAAACGCGTTTTTTCAGACAACTGAATCCCCATGTAACAGCAAAACTCAGAAGAGCCCACACACTCAGCTCTTAACCCCAGTGTGCAGAAAGGGTTAAAACGTGTTTTTCAGCAGAAATAAACATGTTTCTGCAAGTTTGGTCAACCCCATGTAAGTTATGGGGCAGTACCAGCACCCTTTTAAAAACGTGTTTTTCAGCCCGAAATAAACGCTTTTTTTTAGACAACTGAATCCCCAAGTAACAGCAAGTCTCAGAAGAGCCCACACACTCAGCTCTTAACCCCAGTGTGCAGAAAGGGTCAAAACGTGTTTTTCAGCAGAAATAAACATGTTTCTGCAACTTTGGTCAACCCCATGTAAGTTATGGGGCAGTAAAAGCACACTTTTCAAAACGTTTTTTTCAGCCCGAAATAAACGCGTTTTTTCAGACAACTGAATCCCCATGTAACAGCAAAACTCAGAAGAGCACACACACTCAGCTCTTAACCCCAGTGTGCAGAAAGGGTCAAAACGTGTTTTTCAGCAGAAATAAACATGTTTCTGCAACTTTGGTCAACCCCATGTAAGTTATGGGGCAGTAACAGCACACTTTTCAAGACGTGTTTTTCAGCCCGAAATAAACGCGTTTTTTCAGACAACTGAATCCCCATGTAACAGCAAAACTCAGAAGAGCCCACACACTCAGATCTTAACCCCAGTGTGCAGAAAGGGTCAAAACGTGTTTTTCAGCAGAAATAAACATGTTTCTGCAAGTTTGGTCAACCCCATGTAAGTTATGGGGCAGTAACAGCACCCTTTTCAAAACGTGTTTTTCAGCCCGAAATAAACGCGTTTTTTCAACAAATGAATCCCCAAGTAACAACAAGTCTCAGAAGAGCCCAAACACTCAGCTCTTAACCCCAGTGTGCAGAAAGGGTCAAAACGTGTTTTTCAGCAGAAATAAACATGTTTCTGCAAGTTTTTTCAACCCCATGTAAGTTATGGGGCAGTAACAGCACCCTTTTCAAAACGTGTTTTTCAGCCCAAAATAATCACGTTTTTTCAGACAACTGAATCCCCATGTAACAGCAAAACTCAGAAGAGCCCACACACTCAGATCTTAACCCCAGTGTGCAGAAAGGGTCAAAACGTGTTTTTCAGCAGAAATAAACATGTTTCTGCAAGTTTGGTCAACCCCATGTAAGTTATGGGGCAGTAACAGCACCCTTTTCAAAACATGTTTTTCAGCCCGAAATAAACGCGTTTTTTCAGACAACTGAATCCCCATGTAACAGCAAAACTCAGAAGAGCCCACACACTCAGATCTTAACCCCAGTGTGCAGAAAGGGTCAAAACGTGTTTTTCAGCAGAAATAAACATGTTTCTGCAAGTTTGGTCAACCCCATGTAAGTTATGGGGCAGTAACAGCACCCTTTTCAAAACGTGTTTTTCAGCCCGAAATAAACGCGTTTTTTCAACAAATGAATCCCCAAGTAACAACAAGTCTCAGAAGAGCCCAAACACTCAGCTCTTAACCCCAGTGTGCAGAAAGGGTCAAAACGTGTTTTTCAGCAGAAATAAACATGTTTTTGCAAGTTTGGTCAACCCCATGTAAGTTATGGGGCAGTTACAGCACACTTTTCAAAACGTGTTTTTCAGCCCGAAATAAACGCGTTTTTTCAACAAATGAATCCCCAAGTAACAGCAAGTCTCAGAAGAGCCCACAAACTCAGCTCTTAACCCCAGTGTGCAGAAAGGGTCAAAACGTGTTTTTCAGCAGAAATAAACATGTTTCTGCAAGTTTTTTCAACCCCATGTAAGTTATGGGGCAGTAACAGCACCCTTTTCAAAACGTGTTTTTCAGCCCAAAATAAACACATTTTTTCAGACAACTGAATCCCCATGTAACAGCAAAACTCAGAAGAGCCCACACACTCAGATCTTAACCCCAGTGTGCAGAAAGGGTCAAAACGTGTTTTTCAGCAGAAATAAACATGTTTCTGCAAGTTTGGTCAACCCCATGTAAGTTATGGGGCAGTAACAGCACCCTTTTCAAAACGTGTTTTTCAGCCCGAAATAAACGCGTTTTTTCAACAAATGAATCCCCAAGTAACAGCAAGTCTCAGAAGAGCCCAAACACTCAGCTCTTAACCCCAGTGTGCAGAAAGGGTCAAAACGTGTTTTTCAGCAGAAATAAACATGTTTTTGCAAGTTTGGTCAACCCCATGTAAGTTATGGGGCAGTTACAGCACACTTTTCAAAACGTGTTTTTCAGCCCGAAATAAACGCGTTTTTTCAACAAATGAATCCCCAAGTAACAGCAAGTCTCAGAAGAGCCCACACACTCAGCTCTTAACCCCAGTGTGCAGAAAGGGTCAAAACGTGTTTTTCAGCAGAAATAAACATGTTTCTGCAACTTTGGTCAACCCCATGTAAGTTATGGGGCAGTAACAGCACACTTTTCAAGACGTGTTTTTCAGCCCGAAATAAACGCGTTTTTTCAGACAACTGAATCCCCATGTAACAGCAAAACTCAGAAGAGCCCACACACTCAGATCTTAACCCCAGTGTGCAGAAAGGGTCAAAACGTGTTTTTCAGCAGAAATAAACATGTTTCTGCAAGTTTGGTCAACCCCATGTAAGTTATGGGGCAGTAACAGCACCCTTTTCAAAACGTGTTTTTCAGCCCGAAATAAACGCGTTTTTTCAACAAATGAATCCCCAAGTAACAACAAGTCTCAGAAGAGCCCAAACACTCAGCTCTTAACCCCAGTGTGCAGAAAGGGTCAAAACGTGTTTTTCAGCAGAAATAAACATGTTTCTGCAAGTTTGGTCAACCCCATGTAAGTTATGGGGCAGTAACAGCACCCTTTTCAAAACATGTTTTTCAGCCCGAAATAAACGCGTTTTTTCAGACAACTGAATCCCCATGTAACAGCAAGGCTCAGAAGAGCCCACACACTCAGCTCTTAACCCCAGTGTGCAGAAAGGGTCAAAACGTGTTTTTCAGCAGAAATAAACATGTTTCTGCAAGTTTGGTCAACCCCATGTAAGTTATGGGGCAGTAACAGCACCCTTTTCAAAACGTGTTTTTCAGCCCAAAATAAACGCGTTTTTTCAGACAACTGAATCCCCATGTAACAGCAAAACTCAGAAGAGCCCACACACTCAGATCTTACCCCCAGTGTGCAGAAAGGGTCAAAACGTGTTTTTCAGCAGAAATAAACATGTTTCTGCAAGTTTGGTCAACCCCATGTAAGTTATGGGGCAGTAACAGCACCCTTTTCAAAACGTGTTTTTCAGCCCAAAATAAACGCGTTTTTTCAGACAACTGAATCCCCATGTAACAGCAAAACTCAGAAGAGCCCACACACTCAGATCTTAACCCCAGTGTGCAGAAAGTGTCAAAATGTGTTTTTCAGCAGAAATAAACATGTTTCTGCAAGTTTGGTCAACCCCATGTAAGTTATGGGGCAGTAACAGCACCCTTTTCAAAACGTGTTTTTCAGCCCGAAATAAACGCGTTTCTTCAGACAACTGAATCCCCATGTAACAGCAAAACTCAGAAGGGCCCACACACTCAGATCTTAACCCCAGTGTGCAGAAAGGGTCAAAACGTGTTTTTCAGCAGAAATAAACATGTTTCTGTAAGTTTGGTCAACCCCATATAAGTTATGGGGCAGTAACAGCACTCTTATCAAAACGTGTTTTTCAGCCCGAAATAAACGCGTTTTTTCAACAAATGAATCCCTAAGTAACAGCAAGTCTCAGAAGAGCCCACAAACTCAGCTCTTAACCCCAGTGTGCAGAAAGGGTCAAAACGTGTTTTTCAGCAGAAATAAACATGTTTCTGCAAGTTTGGTCAACCCCATGTAAGTTATGGGGCAGTTACAGCACACTTTTCAAAACGTGTTTTTCAGCCCGAAATAAACGCGTTTTTTCAGACAACTGAATCCCCATGTAACAGCAAAACTCAGAAGAGCCCACACACTCAGATCTTAACCCCAGTGTGCAGAAAGGGTCAAAACGTGTTTTTCAGCAGAAATAAACATGTTTCTGCAAGTTTTTTCAACCCCATGTAAGTTATGGGGCAGTAACAGCATCCTTTTCAAAACGTGTTTTTCAGCCCAAAATAAACGCGTTTTTTCAGACAACTGAATCCCCATGTAACAGCAAAACTCAGAAGAGCCCACACACTCAGATCTTAACCCCAATGTGCAGAAAGGGTCAAAACGTGTTTTTCAGCAGAAATAAACATGTTTCTGCAAGTTTGGTCAACCCCATGTAAGTTATGGGGCAGTAACAGCACCCTTTTCAAAACATGTTTTTCAGTCCGAAATAAACGCGTTTTTTCAGACAACTGAATCCCCATGTAACAGCAAAACTCAGAAGAACCCACACACTCAGATCTTAACCCCAGTGTGCAGAAAGGGTCAAAACGTGTTTTTCAGCAGAAATAAACATGTTTCTGCAAGTTTGGTCAACCCCATGTAAGTTATGGGGCAGTAACAACACCCTTTTCAAAACGTGTTTTTCAGCCCGAAATAAACGCGTTTTTTCAACAAATGAATCCCCAAGTAACAGCAAGTCTCAGAAGAGCCCACACACTCAGCTCTTAACCCCAGTGTGCAGAAAGGGTCAAAACGTGTTTTTCAGCAGAAATAAACATGTTTTTGCAAGTTTTTTCAACCCCATGTAAGTTATGGGGCAGTAACAGCACCCTTTTCAAAACGTGTTTTTCAGCCCAAAATAAACGCGTTTTTTCAGACAACTGAATCCCCATGTAACAGCAAAACTCAGAAGAGCCCACACACTCAGATCTTAACCCCAGTGTGCAGAAAGGGTAAAAACGTGTTTTTCAGCAGAAATAAACATGTTTCTGCAAGTTTGGTCAACCCCATGTAAGTTATGGGGCAGTAACAGCACCCTTTTCAAAACGTGTTTTTCAGCCCGAAAAAAACGCGTTTTTTCAACAAATGAATCCCCAAGTAACAGCAAGTCTCAGAAGAGCCCACACACTCAGCTCTTAACCCCAGTGTGCAGAAAGGGTCAAAACGTGTTTTTCAGCAGAAATAAACATGTTTTTGCAAGTTTGGTCAACCCCATGTAAGTTATGGGGCAGTTACAGCACACTTTTCAAAACGTGTTTTTCAGCCCGAAATAAACGCGTTTTTTCAACAAATGAATCCCCAAGTAACAGCAAGTCTCAGAAGAGCCCACAAACTCAGCTCTTAACCCCAGTGTGCAGAAAGGGTCAAAACGTGTTTTTCAGCAGAAATAAACATGTTTCTGCAAGTTTGGTCAACCCCATGTAAGTTATGGGGCAGTTACAGCACACTTTTCAAAACGTGTTTTTCAGGCCGAAATAAACACGTTTTTTCAGACAACTGAATCCCCATGTAACAGCAAGGCTCAGAAGAGCCCACACACTCAGCTCTTAACCCAACAGTGCAGAAAGGGTCAAAACGTGTTTTTCAGCAGAAATAAACATGTTTCTGCAAGTTTGGTCAACCCCATGTAAGTTATGGGGCAGTAACAGCACCCTTTTCAAAACGTGTTTTTCAGCCCGAAATAAACGCATTTTTTCAGACAACTGAATCCCCATGTAACAGCAAAACTCAGAAGAGCCCACACACTCAGCTCTTAACCCCAGTGTGCAGAAAGGGTCAAAACGTGTTTTTCAGCAGAAATAAACATGTTTCTGCAACTTTGGTCAACCCCATGTAAGTTATGGGGCAGTAACAGCACACTTTTCAAAACGTGTTTTTCAGCCCGAAATAAACGCGTTTTTTCAGACAACTGAATCCCCATGTAACAGCAAAACTCAGAAGAGCCCACACACTCAGATCTTAACCCCAGTGTGCAGAAAGGGTCAAAACGTGTTTTTCAGCAGAAATAAACATGTTTCTGCAAGTTTGGTCAACCCCATGTAAGTTATGGGGCAGTAACAGCACCCGTTTCAAAACGTGTTTTTCAGCCCAAAATAAACGCGTTTTTTCAGACAACTGAATCCCCATGTAACAGCAAAACTCAGAAGAGCCCACACACTCAGATCTTAACCCCAGTGTGCAGAAAGGGTAAAAACGTGTTTTTCAGCAGAAATAAACATGTTTCTGCAAGTTTGGTCAACCCCATGTAAGTTATGGGGCAGTAACAGCACCCTTTTCAAAACGTGTTTTTCAGCCCGAAAAAAACGCGTTTTTTCAACAAATGAATCCCCAAGTAACAGCAAGTCTCAGAAGAGCCCACACACTCAGCTCTTAACCCCAGTGTGCAGAAAGGGTCAAAACGTGTTTTTCAGCAGAAATAAACATGTTTTTGCAAGTTTGGTCAACCCCATGTAAGTTATGGGGCAGTTACAGCACACTTTTCAAAACGTGTTTTTCAGCCCGAAATAAACGCGTTTTTTCAACAAATGAATCCCCAAGTAACAGCAAGTCTCAGAAGAGCCCACAAACTCAGCTCTTAACCCCAGTGTGCAGAAAGGGTCAAAACGTGTTTTTCAGCAGAAATAAACATGTTTCTGCAAGTTTGGTCAACCCCATGTAAGTTATGGGGCAGTTACAGCACACTTTTCAAAACGTGTTTTTCAGGCCGAAATAAACACGTTTTTTCAGACAACTGAATCCCCATGTAACAGCAAGGCTCAGAAGAGCCCACACACTCAGCTCTTAACCCAACAGTGCAGAAAGGGTCAAAACGTGTTTTTCAGCAGAAATAAACATGTTTCTGCAAGTTTGGTCAACCCCATGTAAGTTATGGGGCAGTAACAGCACCCTTTTCAAAACGTGTTTTTCAGCCCGAAATAAACGCATTTTTTCAGACAACTGAATCCCCATGTAACAGCAAAACTCAGAAGAGCCCACACACTCAGCTCTTAACCCCAGTGTGCAGAAAGGGTCAAAACGTGTTTTTCAGCAGAAATAAACATGTTTCTGCAACTTTGGTCAACCCCATGTAAGTTATGGGGCAGTAACAGCACACTTTTCAAAACGTGTTTTTCAGCCCGAAATAAACGCGTTTTTTCAGACAACTGAATCCCCATGTAACAGCAAAACTCAGAAGAGCCCACACACTCAGATCTTAACCCCAGTGTGCAGAAAGGGTCAAAACGTGTTTTTCAGCAGAAATAAACATGTTTTTGCAAGTTTTTTCAACCCCATGTAAGTTATGGGGCAGTAACAGCACCCTTTTCAAAACGTGTTTTTCAGCCCAAAATAAACGCGTTTTTTCAGACAACTGAATCCCCATGTAACAGCAAAACTCAGAAGAGCCCACACACTCAGATCTTAACCCCAGTGTGCAGAAAGGGTAAAAACGTGTTTTTCAGCAGAAATAAACATGTTTCTGCAAGTTTGGTCAACCCCATGTAAGTTATGGGGCAGTAACAGCACCCTTTTCAAAACGTGTTTTTCAGCCCGAAAAAAACGCGTTTTTTCAACAAATGAATCCCCAAGTAACAGCAAGTCTCAGAAGAGCCCACACACTCAGCTCTTAACCCCAGTGTGCAGAAAGGGTCAAAACGTGTTTTTCAGCAGAAATAAACATGTTTCTGCAAGTTTTTTCAACCCCATGTAAGTTATGGGGCAGTAACAGCACCCTTTTCAAAACGTGTTTTTCAGCCCAAAATAATCACGTTTTTTCAGACAACTGAATCCCCATGTAACAGCAAAACTCAGAAGAGCCCACACACTCAGATCTTAACCCCAGTGTGCAGAAAGGGTCAAAACGTGTTTTTCAGCAGAAATAAACATGTTTCTGCAAGTTTGGTCAACCCCATGTAAGTTATGGGGCAGTAACAGCACCCTTTTCAAAACATGTTTTTCAGCCCGAAATAAACGCGTTTTTTCAGACAACTGAATCCCCATGTAACAGCAAGGCTCAGAAGAGCCCACACACTCAGCTCTTAACCCCAGTGTGCAGAAAGGGTCAAAACGTGTTTTTCAGCAGAAATAAACATGTTTCTGCAAGTTTGGTCAACCCCATGTAAGTTATGGGGCAGTAACAGCACCCTTTTCAAAACATGTTTTTCAGTCCGAAATAAACGCGTTTTTTCAGACAACTGAATCCCCATGTAACAGCAAAACTCAGAAGAACCCACACACTCAGATCTTAACCCCAGTGTGCAGAAAGGGTCAAAACGTGTTTTTCAGCAGAAATAAACATGTTTCTGCAAGTTTGGTCAACCCCATGTAAGTTATGGGGCAGTAACAACACCCTTTTCAAAACGTGTTTTTCAGCCCGAAATAAACGCGTTTTTTCAACAAATGAATCCCCAAGTAACAGCAAGTCTCAGAAGAGCCCACACACTCAGCTCTTAACCCCAGTGTGCAGAAAGGGTCAAAACGTGTTTTTCAGCAGAAATAAACATGTTTTTGCAAGTTTTTTCAACCCCATGTAAGTTATGGGGCAGTAACAGCACCCTTTTCAAAACGTGTTTTTCAGCCCAAAATAAACGCGTTTTTTCAGACAACTGAATCCCCATGTAACAGCAAAACTCAGAAGAGCCCACACACTCAGATCTTAACCCCAGTGTGCAGAAAGGGTAAAAACGTGTTTTTCAGCAGAAATAAACATGTTTCTGCAAGTTTGGTCAACCCCATGTAAGTTATGGGGCAGTAACAGCACCCTTTTCAAAACGTGTTTTTCAGCCCGAAAAAAACGCGTTTTTTCAACAAATGAATCCCCAAGTAACAGCAAGTCTCAGAAGAGCCCACACACTCAGCTCTTAACCCCAGTGTGCAGAAAGGGTCAAAACGTGTTTTTCAGCAGAAATAAACATGTTTTTGCAAGTTTGGTCAACCCCATGTAAGTTATGGGGCAGTAACAGCACCCTTTTCAAAACGTGTTTTTCAGCCCAAAATAAACGCGTTTTTTCAGACAACTGAATCCCCATGTAACAGCAAAACTCAGAAGAGCCCACACACTCAGATCTTAACCCCAGTGTGCAGAAAGTGTCAAAATGTGTTTTTCAGCAGAAATAAACATGTTTCTGCAAGTTTGGTCAACCCCATGTAAGTTATGGGGCAGTAACAGCACCCTTTTCAAAACGTGTTTTTCAGCCCGAAATAAACGCGTTTCTTCAGACAACTGAATCCCCATGTAACAGCAAAACTCAGAAGGGCCCACACACTCAGATCTTAACCCCAGTGTGCAGAAAGGGTCAAAACGTGTTTTTCAGCAGAAATAAACATGTTTCTGTAAGTTTGGTCAACCCCATATAAGTTATGGGGCAGTAACAGCACTCTTATCAAAACGTGTTTTTCAGCCCGAAATAAACGCGTTTTTTCAACAAATGAATCCCTAAGTAACAGCAAGTCTCAGAAGAGCCCACAAACTCAGCTCTTAACCCCAGTGTGCAGAAAGGGTCAAAACATGTTTTTCAGCAGAAATAAACATGTTTCTGCAAGTTTGGTCAACCCCATGTAAGTTATGGGGCAGTTACAGCACACTTTTCAAAACGTGTTTTTCAGCCCGAAATAAACGCTTTTTTTCAGACAACTGAATCCCCATGTAACAGCAAAACTCAGAAGAGCCCACACACTCAGATCTTAACCCCAGTGTGCAGAAAGGGTCAAAACGTGTTTTTCAGCAGAAATAAACATGTTTCTGCAAGTTTTTTCAACCCCATGTAAGTTATGGGGCAGTAACAGCATCCTTTTCAAAACGTGTTTTTCAGCCCAAAATAAACGCGTTTTTTCAGACAACTGAATCCCCATGTAACAGCAAAACTCAGAAGAGCCCACACACTCAGATCTTAACCCCAATGTGCAGAAAGGGTCAAAACGTGTTTTTCAGCAGAAATAAACATGTTTCTGCAAGTTTGGTCAACCCCATGTAAGTTATGGGGCAGTAACAGCACCCTTTTCAAAACATGTTTTTCAGTCCGAAATAAACGCGTTTTTTCAGACAACTGAATCCCCATGTAACAGCAAAACTCAGAAGAACCCACACACTCAGATCTTAACCCCAGTGTGCAGAAAGGGTCAAAACGTGTTTTTCAGCAGAAATAAACATGTTTCTGCAAGTTTGGTCAACCCCATGTAAGTTATGGGGCAGTAACAACACCCTTTTCAAAACGTGTTTTTCAGCCCGAAATAAACGCGTTTTTTCAACAAATGAATCCCCAAGTAACAGCAAGTCTCAGAAGAGCCCACACACTCAGCTCTTAACCCCAGTGTGCAGAAAGGGTCAAAACGTGTTTTTCAGCAGAAATAAACATGTTTTTGCAAGTTTTTTCAACCCCATGTAAGTTATGGGGCAGTAACAGCACCCTTTTCAAAACGTGTTTTTCAGCCCAAAATAAACGCGTTTTTTCAGACAACTGAATCCCCATGTAACAGCAAAACTCAGAAGAGCCCACACACTCAGATCTTAACCCCAGTGTGCAGAAAGGGTAAAAACGTGTTTTTCAGCAGAAATAAACATGTTTCTGCAAGTTTGGTCAACCCCATGTAAGTTATGGGGCAGTAACAGCACCCTTTTCAAAACGTGTTTTTCAGCCCGAAAAAAACGCGTTTTTTCAACAAATGAATCCCCAAGTAACAGCAAGTCTCAGAAGAGCCCACACACTCAGCTCTTAACCCCAGTGTGCAGAAAGGGTCAAAACGTGTTTTTCAGCAGAAATAAACATGTTTTTGCAAGTTTGGTCAACCCCATGTAAGTTATGGGGCAGTTACAGCACACTTTTCAAAACGTGTTTTTCAGCCCGAAATAAACGCGTTTTTTCAACAAATGAATCCCCAAGTAACAGCAAGTCTCAGAAGAGCCCACAAACTCAGCTCTTAACCCCAGTGTGCAGAAAGGGTCAAAACGTGTTTTTCAGCAGAAATAAACATGTTTCTGCAAGTTTGGTCAACCCCATGTAAGTTATGGGGCAGTTACAGCACACTTTTCAAAACGTGTTTTTCAGGCCGAAATAAACACGTTTTTTCAGACAACTGAATCCCCATGTAACAGCAAGGCTCAGAAGAGCCCACACACTCAGCTCTTAACCCAACAGTGCAGAAAGGGTCAAAACGTGTTTTTCAGCAGAAATAAACATGTTTCTGCAAGTTTGGTCAACCCCATGTAAGTTATGGGGCAGTAACAGCACCCTTTTCAAAACGTGTTTTTCAGCCCGAAATAAACGCATTTTTTCAGACAACTGAATCCCCATGTAACAGCAAAACTCAGAAGAGCCCACACACTCAGCTCTTAACCCCAGTGTGCAGAAAGGGTCAAAACGTGTTTTTCAGCAGAAATAAACATGTTTCTGCAACTTTGGTCAACCCCATGTAAGTTATGGGGCAGTAACAGCACACTTTTCAAAACGTGTTTTTCAGCCCGAAATAAACGCGTTTTTTCAGACAACTGAATCCCCATGTAACAGCAAAACTCAGAAGAGCCCACACACTCAGATCTTAACCCCAGTGTGCAGAAAGGGTCAAAACGTGTTTTTCAGCAGAAATAAACATGTTTCTGCAAGTTTGGTCAACCCCATGTAAGTTATGGGGCAGTAACAGCACCCGTTTCAAAACGTGTTTTTCAGCCCGAAATAAACGCGTTTTTTCAGACAACTGAATCCCCATGTAACAGCAAAGCTCAGAAGAGCCCACACACTCAGCTCTTAACCCCAGTGTGCAGAAAGGGTCAAAACGTGTTTTTCAGCAGAAATAAACATGTTTCTGCAAGTTTGGTCAACCCCATGTAAGTTATGGGGCAGTAACAGCACCCTTTTCAAAACGTGTTTTTCAGCCCGAAATAAACGCGTTTTTTCAGACAACTGAATCCCCATGTAACAGCAAGGCTCAGAAGAGCCCACACACTCAGCTCTTAACCCCACAGTGCAGAAAGGGTCAAAACGTGTTTTTCAGCAGAAATAAACATGTTTCTGCAAGTTTGGTCAACCCCATGTAAGTTATGGGGCAGTAACAGCACCATTTTCAAAACGTGTTTTTCAGCCCGAAATAAACGCGTTTTTTCAACAAATGAATCCCCAAGTAACAGCAAGTCTCAGAAGAGCCCACAAACTCAGCTCTTAACCCCAGTGTGCAGAAAGGGTCAAAACGTGTTTTTCAGCAGAAATAAACATGTTTCTGCAAGTTTGGTCAACCCCATGTAAGTTATGGGGCAGTAACAGCACCATTTTCAAAACGTGTTTTTCAGCCCAAAATAAACGCGTTTTTTCAACAAATGAATCCCCAAGTAACAGCAAGTCTCAGAAGAGCCCACAAACTCAGCTCTTAACCCCAGTGTGCAGAAAGGGTCAAAACGTGTTTTTCAGCAGAAATAAACATGTTTCTGCAAGTTTGGTCAACCCCATGTAAGTTATGGGGCAGTTACAGCACACTTTTCAAAACGTGTTTTTCAGCCCGAAATAAACGCGTTTTTTCAGACAACTGAATCCCCATGTAACAGCAAGGCTCAGAAGAGCCCACACACTCAGCTCTTAACCCCACAGTGCAGAAAGGGTCAAAACGTGTTTTTCAGCAGAAATAAACATGTTTCTGCAAGTTTGGTCAACCCCATGTAAGTTATGGGGCAGTAACAGCACCATTTTCAAAACGTGTTTTTCAGCCCGAAATAAAGGCGTTTTTTCATACAACTGAATCAACATGTAACAGCAAAGCTCAGAAGAGCCCACACACTCAGCTCTTAACCCCAGTGTGCAGAAAGGGTCAAAACGTGTTTTTCAGCAGAAATAAACATGTTTCTGCAACTTTGGTCAACCCCATGTAAGTTATGGGGCAGTAACAGCACACTTTTCAAAACGTGTTTTTCAGCCCGAAATAAACGCGTTTTTTCAGACAACTGAATCAACATGTAACAGCAAAGCTCAGAAGAGCCCACACACTCAGCTCTTAACCCCAGTGTGCAGAAAGGGTCAAAACGTGTTTTTCAGCAGAAATAAACATGTTTCTGCAACTTTGGTCAACCCCATGTAAGTTATGGGGCAGTAACAGCACACTTTTCAAAACGTGTTTTTCAGCCCGAAATAAACGCGTTTTTTCAGACAACTGAATCCCCATGTAACAGCAAAACTCAGAAGAGCCCACACACTCAGATCTTAACCCCAGTGTGCAGAAAGGGTCAAAACGTGTTTTTCAGCAGAAATAAACATGTTTCTGCAAGTTTGGTCAACCCCATGTAAGTTATGGGGCAGTAACAGCACCCGTTTCAAAACGTGTTTTTCAGCCCGAAATAAACGCGTTTTTTCAGACAACTGAATCCCCATGTAACAGCAAAGCTCAGAAGAGCCCACACACTCAGCTCTTAACCCCAGTGTGCAGAAAGGGTCAAAACGTGTTTTTCAGCAGAAATAAACATGTTTCTGCAAGTTTGGTCAACCCCATGTAAGTTATGGGGCAGTTACAGCACACTTTTCAAAACGTGTTTTTCAGCCCGAAATAAACGCGTTTTTTCAGACAACTGAATCCCCATGTAACAGCAAGGCTCAGAAGAGCCCACACACTCAGCTCTTAACCCCACAGTGCAGAAAGGGTCAAAACGTGTTTTTCAGCAGAAATAAACATGTTTCTGCAAGTTTGGTCAACCCCATGTAAGTTATGGGGCAGTAACAGCACCATTTTCAAAACGTGTTTTTCAGCCCGAAATAAAGGCGTTTTTTCATACAACTGAATCAACATGTAACAGCAAAGCTCAGAAGAGCCCACACACTCAGCTCTTAACCCCAGTGTGCAGAAAGGGTCAAAACGTGTTTTTCAGCAGAAATAAACATGTTTCTGCAACTTTGGTCAACCCCATGTAAGTTATGGGGCAGTAACAGCACACTTTTCAAAACGTGTTTTTCAGCCCGAAATAAACGCGTTTTTTCAGACAACTGAATCCCCATGTAACAGCAAAACTCAGAAGAGCCCACACACTCAGATCTTAACCCCAGTGTGCAGAAAGGGTCAAAACGTGTTTTTCAGCAGAAATAAACATGTTTCTGCAACTTTGGTCAACCCCATGTAAGTTATGGGGCAGTAACAGCACACTTTTCAAAACGTGTTTTTCAGCCCGAAATAAACGCGTTTTTTCAGACAACTGAATCCCCATGTAACAGCAAAACTCAGAAGAGCCCACACACTAAGATCTTAACCCCGGTGTGCAGAAAGGGTCAAAACATGTTTTTCAGCAGAAATAAACATGTTTCTGCAAGTTTGGTCAACCCCATGTAAGTTATGGGGCAGTAACAGCACTCTTTTCAAAACGTGTTTTTCAGCCCGAAATAAACGCGTTTTTTCAACAAATGAATCCCTAAGTAACAGCAAGTCTCAGAAGAGCCCACAAACTCAGCTCTTAACCCCAGTGTGCAGAAAGGGTCAAAACGTGTTTTTCAGCAGAAATAAACATGTTTCTGCAAGTTTGGTCAACCCCATGTAAGTTATGGGGCAGTTACAGCACACTTTTCAAAACGTGTTTTTCAGCCCGAAATAAACGCGTTTTTTCAGACAACTGAATCCCCATGTAACAGCAAGGCTCAGTAGAGCCCACACACTCAGCTCTTAACCCCAGTGTGCAGAAAGGGTCAAAACGTGTTTTTCAGCAGAAATAAACATGTTTCTGCAAGTTTGGTCAACCCCATGTAAGTTATGGGGCAGTAACAGCACCCTTTTCAAAACGTGTTTTTCAGCCCGAAATAAACACGTTTTTTCAGACAACTGAATCCCCATGTAACAGCAAAACTCAGAAGAGCCCACACACTCAGATCTTAACCCCAGTGTGCAGAAAGGGTCAAAACGTGTTTTTCAGCAGAAATAAACATGTTTCTGCAAGTTTGGTCAACCCCATGTAAGTTATGGGGCAGTAACAGCACCCTTTTCAAAACATGTTTTTCAGCCCGAAATAAACGCGTTTTTTCAGACAACTGAATCCCCATGTAACAGCAAAACTCAGAAGAGCCCACACACTCAGATCTTAACCCCAGTGTTCAGAAAGGGTCAAAACGTGTTTTTCAGCAGAAATAAACATGTTTCTGCAAGTTTGGTCAACCCCATGTAAGTTATGGGGCAGTAACAGCACCCTTTTCAAAACGTGTTTTTCAGCCCGAAATAAACGCGTTTTTTCAGACAACTGAATCCCCATGTAACAGCAAGGCTCAGAAGAGCCCACACACTCAGCTCTTAACCCGTGTGCAGAAAGGGTCAAAACGTGTTTTTCAGCAGAAATAAACATGTTTCTGCAAGTTTGGTCAACCCCATGTAAGTTATGGGGCAGTAACAGCACACTTTTCAAAACGTGTTTTTCAGCCCGAAATAAACGCGTTTTTTCAGACAACTGAATCCCCATGTAACAGCAAGGCTCAGAAGAGCCCACACACTCAGCTCTTAACCCCAGTGTGCAGAAAGGGTCAAAACGTGTTTTTCAGCAGAAATAAACATGTTTCTGCAAGTTTGGTCAACCCCATGTAAGTTATGGGGCAGTAACAGCACCATTTTCAAAACGTGTTTTTCAGCCCGAAATAAACGCGTTTTTTCAACAAATGAATCCCCAAGTAACAGCAAGTCTCAGAAGAGCCCACAAACTCAGCTCTTAACCCCAGTGTGCAGAAAGGGTCAAAACGTGTTTTTCAGCAGAAATAAACATGTTTCTGCAAGTTTGGTCAACCCCATGTAAGTTATGGGGCAGTTACAGCACACTTTTCAAAACGTGTTTTTCAGCCCGAAATAAACGCGTTTTTTCAGACAACTGAATCCCCATGTAACAGCAAGGCTCAGAAGAGCCCACACACTCAGCTCTTAACCCCACAGTGCAGAAAGGGTCAAAACGTGTTTTTCAGCAGAAATAAACATGTTTCTGCAAGTTTGGTCAACCCCATGTAAGTTATGGGGCAGTAACAGCACCATTTTCAAAACGTGTTTTTCAGCCCGAAATAAACGCGTTTTTTCAGACAACTGAATCCCCATGTAACAGCAAAACTCAGAAGAGCCCACACACTCAGATCTTAACCCCAGTGTGCAGAAAGGGTCAAAACATGTTTTTCAGCAGAAATAAACATGTTTCTGCAACTTTGGTCAACCCCATGTAAGTTATGGGGCAGTAACAGCACACTTTTCAAAACGTGTTTTTCAGCCCGAAATAAACGCGTTTTTTCAGACAACTGAATCCCCATGTAACAGCAAAACTCAGAAGAGCCCGCACACTCAGATCTTAACCCCAGTGTGCAGAAAGGGTCAAAACGTGTTTTTCAGCAGAAATAAACATGTTTCTGCAAGTTTGGTCAACCCCATGTAAGTTATGGGGCAGTAACAGCACACTTTTCAAAACGTGTTTTTCAGCCCGAAATAAACGCGTTTTTTCAGACAACTGAATCCCCATGTAACAGCAAAACTCAGAAGAGCCCACACACTAAGATCTTAACCCCGGTGTGCAGAAAGGGTCAAAACATGTTTTTCAGCAGAAATAAACATGTTTCTGCAAGTTTGGTCAACCCCATGTAAGTTATGGGGCAGTAACAGCACTCTTTTCAAAACGTGTTTTTCAGCCCGAAATAAACGCGTTTTTTCAACAAATGAATCCCTAAGTAACAGCAAGTCTCAGAAGAGCCCACAAACTCAGCTCTTAACCCCAGTGTGCAGAAAGGGTCAAAACGTGTTTTTCAGCAGAAATAAACATGTTTCTGCAAGTTTGGTCAACCCCATGTAAGTTATGGGGCAGTTACAGCACACTTTTCAAAACGTGTGCTTTTCAGCCCGAAATAAACGCGTTTTTTCAGACAACTGAATCCCCATGTAACAGCAAGGCTCAGTAGAGCCCACACACTCAGCTCTTAACCCCAGTGTGCAGAAAGGGTCAAAACGTGTTTTTCAGCAGAAATAAACATGTTTCTGCAAGTTTGGTCAACCCCATGTAAGTTATGGGGCAGTAACAGCACCCTTTTCAAAACGTGTTTTTCAGCCCGAAATAAACACGTTTTTTCAGACAACTGAATCCCCATGTAACAGCAAAACTCAGAAGAGCCCACACACTCAGATCTTAACCCCAGTGTGCAGAAATGGTCAAAACGTGTTTTTCAGCAGAAATAAACATGTTTCTGCAAGTTTGGTCAACCCCATGTAAGTTATGGGGCAGTAACAGCACCCTTTTAAAAAAATGTTTTTCAGCCCGAAATAAACGCGTTTTTTCAGACAACTGAATCCCCATGTAACAGCAAAACTCAGAAGAGCCCACACACTCAGATCTTAACCCCAGTGTTCAGAAAGGGTCAAAACGTGTTTTTCAGCAGAAATAAACATGTTTCTGCAAGTTTGGTCAACCCCATGTAAGTTATGGGGCAGTAACAGCACACTTTTCAAAACGTGTTTTTCAGCCCGAAATAAACGCGTTTTTTCAGACAACTGAATCCCCATGTAACAGCAAAACTCAGAAGAGCCCACACACTCAGATCTTAACCCCAGTGTGCAGAAAGGGTCAAAACGTGTTTTTCAGCAGAAATAAACATGTTTCTGCAAGTTTGGTCAACCCCATGTAAGTTATGGGGCAGTAACAGCACCCTTTTCAAAACGTGTTTTTCAGCCCGAAATAAACACGTTTTTTCAGACAACTGAATCCCCATGTAACAGCAAGGCTCAGAAGAGCCCACACACTCAGCTCTTAACCCCAGTGTGCAGAAAGGGTCAAAACGTGTTTTTCAGCAGAAATAAACATGTTTCTGCAAGTTTGGTCAACCCCATGTAAGTTATGGGGCAGTTACAGCACACTTTTCAAAACGTGTTTTTCAGCCCGAAATAAACGCGTTTTTTCAGACAACTGAATCCCCATGTAACAGCAAGGCTCAGAAGAGCCCACACACTCAGCTCTTAACCCCACAGTGCAGAAAGGGTCAAAACGTGTTTTTCAGCAGAAATAAACATGTTTCTGCATGTTTGGTCAACCCCATGTAAGTTATGGGGCAGTAACAGCACCATTTTCAAAACGTGTTTTTCAGCCCGAAATAAAGGCGTTTTTTCATACAACTGAATCAACATGTAACAGCAAAGCTCAGAAGAGCCCACACACTCAGCTCTTAACCCCAGTGTGCAGAAAGGGTCAAAACGTGTTTTTCAGCAGAAATAAACATGTTTCTGCAACTTTGGTCAACCCCATGTAAGTTATGGGGCAGTAACAGCACACTTTTCAAAACGTGTTTTTCAGCCCGAAATAAACGCGTTTTTTCAGACAACTGAATCCCCATGTAACAGCAAAACTCAGAAGAGCCCACACACTCAGATCTTAACCCCAGTGTGCAGAAAGGGTCAAAACGTGTTTTTCAGCAGAAATAAACATGTTTCTGCAACTTTGGTCAACCCCATGTAAGTTATGGGGCAGTAACAGCACACTTTTCAAAACGTGTTTTTCAGCCCGAAATAAACGCGTTTTTTCAGACAACTGAATCCCCATGTAACAGCAAAACTCAGAAGAGCCCACACACTCAGCTCTTAACCCCAGTGTGCAGAAAGGGTCAAAACGTGTTTTTCAGCAGAAATAAACATGTTTCTGCAACTTTGGTCAACCCCATGTAAGTTATGGGGCAGTAACAGCACACTTTTCAAAACGTGTTTTTCAGCCCGAAATAAACGCGTTTTTTCAGACAACTGAATCCCCATGTAACAGCAAAACTCAGAAGAGCCCACACACTCAGCTCTTAACCCCAGTGTGCAGAAAGGGTCAAAACGTGTTTTTCAGCAGAAATAAACATGTTTCTGCAAGTTTGGTCAACCCCATGTAAGTTATGGGGCAGTAACAGCACCCTTTTCAAAACGTGTTTTTCAGCCCGAAATAAACGCGTTTTTTCAGACAACTGAATCCCCATGTAACAGCAAGGCTCAGAAGAGCCCACACACTCAGCTCTTAACCACACAGTGCAGAAAGGGTCAAAACGTGTTTTTCAGCAGAAATAAACATGTTTCTGCAAGTTTGGTCAACCCCATGTAAGTTATGGGGCAGTAACAGCACCATTTTCAAAACGTGTTTTTCAGCCCGAAATAAACGCGTTTTTTCAACAAATGAATCCCCAAGTAACAGCAAGTCTCAGAAGAGCCCACAAACTCAGCTCTTAACCCCAGTGTGCAGAAATGGTCAAAACGTGTTTTTCAGCAGAAATAAACATGTTTCTGCAAGTTTGGTCAACCCCATGTAAGTTATGGGGCAGTTACAGCACACTTTTCAAAACGTGTTTTTCAGCCCGAAATAAACGCGTTTTTTCAGACAACTGAATCCCCATGTAACAGCAAGGCTCAGAAGAGCCCACACACTCAGCTCTTAACCCCACAGTGCAGAAAGGGTCAAAACGTGTTTTTCAGCAGAAATAAACATGTTTCTGCAAGTTTGGTCAACCCCATGTAAGTTATGGGGCAGTAACAGCACCATTTTCAAAACGTGTTTTTCAGCCCGAAATAAAGGCGTTTTTTCATACAACTGAATCAACATGTAACAGCAAAGCTCAGAAGAGCCCACACACTCAGCTCTTAACCCCAGTGTGCAGAAAGGGTCAAAACGTGTTTTTCAGCAGAAATAAACATGTTTCTGCAACTTTGGTCAACCCCATGTAAGTTATGGGGCAGTAACAGCACACTTTTCAAAACGTGTTTTTCAGCCCGAAATAAACGCGTTTTTTCAGACAACTGAATCCCCATGTAACAGCAAAACTCAGAAGAGCCCACACACTCAGATCTTAACCCCAGTGTGCAGAAAGGGTCAAAACGTGTTTTTCAGCAGAAATAAACATGTTTCTGCAAGTTTGGTCAACCCCATGTAAGTTATGGGGCAGTTACAGCACACTTTTCAAAACGTGTTTTTCAGCCCGAAATAAACGCGTTTTTTCAGACAACTGAATCCCCATGTAACAGCAAGGCTCAGTAGAGCCCACACACTCAGCTCTTAACCCCAGTGTGCAGAAAGGGTCAAAACGTGTTTTTCAGCAGAAATAAACATGTTTCTGCAAGTTTGGTCAACCCCATGTAAGTTATGGGGCAGTAACAGCACCCTTTTCAAAACGTGTTTTTCAGCCCGAAATAAACACGTTTTTTCAGACAACTGAATCCCCATGTAACAGCAAAACTCAGAAGAGCCCACACACTCAGATCTTAACCCCAGTGTGCAGAAAGGGTCAAAACGTGTTTTTCAGCAGAAATAAACATGTTTCTGCAAGTTTGGTCAACCCCATGTAAGTTATGGGGCAGTAACAGCACCCTTTTCAAAACATGTTTTTCAGCCCGAAATAAACGCGTTTTTTCAGACAACTGAATCCCCATGTAACAGCAAAACTCAGAAGAGCCCACACACTCAGATCTTAACCCCAGTGTTCAGAAAGGGTCAAAACGTGTTTTTCAGCAGAAATAAACATGTTTCTGCAAGTTTGGTCAACCCCATGTAAGTTATGGGGCAGTAACAGCACACTTTTCAAAACGTGTTTTTCAGCCCGAAATAAACGCGTTTTTTCAGACAACTGAATCCCCATGTAACAGCAAAACTCAGAAGAGCCCACACACTCAGATCTTAACCCCAGTGTGCAGAAAGGGTCAAAACGTGTTTTTCAGCAGAAATAAACATGTTTCTGCAACTTTGGTCAACCCCATGTAAGTTATGGGGCAGTAACAGCACCCTTTTCAAAACATGTTTTTCAGCCCGAAATAAACGCGTTTTTTCAGACAACTGAATCCCCATGTAACAGCAAGGCTCAGAAGAGCCCACACACTCAGCTCTTAACCCGTGTGCAGAAAGGGTCAAAACGTGTTTTTCAGCAGAAATAAACATGTTTCTGCAAGTTTGGTCAACCCCATGTAAGTTATGGGGCAGTAACAGCACACTTTTCAAAACGTGTTTTTCAGCCCGAAATAAACGCGTTTTTTCAGACAACTGAATCCCCATGTAACAGCAAAACTCAGAAGAGCCCACACACTCAGATCTTAACCCCAGTGTGCAGAAAGGGTCAAAACGTGTTTTTCAGCAGAAATAAACATGTTTCTGCAACTTTGGTCAACCCCATGTAAGTTATGGGGCAGTAACAGCACACTTTTCAAAACGTGTTTTTCAGCCCGAAATAAACGCGTTTTTTCAGACAACTGAATCCCCATGTAACAGCAAAACTCAGAAGAGCCCACACACTCAGCTCTTAACCCCAGTGTGCAGAAAGGGTCAAAACGTGTTTTTCAGCAGAAATAAACATGTTTCTGCAACTTTGGTCAACCCCATGTAAGTTATGGGGCAGTAACAGCACACTTTTCAAAACGTGTTTTTCAGCCCGAAATAAACGCGTTTTTTCAGACAACTGAATCCCCATGTAACAGCAAAACTCAGAAGAGCCCACACACTCAGATCTTAACCCCAGTGTGCAGAAAGGGTCAAAACGTGTTTTTCAGCAGAAATAAACATGTTTCTGCAACTTTGGTCAACCCCATGTAAGTTATGGGGCAGTAACAGCACACTTTTCAAAACGTGTTTTTCAGCCCGAAATAAACGCGTTTTTTCAACAAATGAATCCCTAAGTAACAGCAAGTCTCAGAAGAGCCCACAAACTCAGCTCTTAACCCCAGTGTGCAGAAAGGGTCAAAACGTGTTTTTCAGCAGAAATAAACATGTTTCTGCAAGTTTGGTCAACCCCATGTAAGTTATGGGGCAGTAACAGCACACTTTTCAAAACGTGTTTTTCAGCCCGAAATAAACGCGTTTTTTCAGACAACTGAATCCCCATGTAACAGCAAAACTCAGAAGAGCCCACACACTCAGATCTTAACCCCGGTGTGCAGAAAGGGTCAAAACATGTTTTTCAGCAGAAATAAACATGTTTCTGCAAGTTTGGTCAACCCCATGTAAGTTATGGGGCAGTAACAGCACTCTTTTCAAAACGTGTTTTTCAGCCCAAAATAAACGCGTTTTTTCAACAAATGAATCCCTAAGTAACAGCAAGTCTCAGAAGAGCCCACAAACTCAGCTCTTAACCCCAGTGTGCAGAAAGGGTCAAAACGTGTTTTTCAGCAGAAATAAACATGTTTCTGCAACTTTGGTCAACCCCATGTAAGTTATGGGGCAGTAACAGCACACTTTTCAAAACGTGTTTTTCAGCCCGAAATAAACGCGTTTTTTCAGACAACTGAATCCCCATGTAACAGCAAAACTCAGAAGAGCCCACACACTCAGCTCTTAACCCCAGTGTGCAGAAAGGGTCAAAACGTGTTTTTCAGCAGAAATAAACATGTTTCTGCAACTTTGGTCAACCCCATGTAAGTTATGGGGCAGTAACAGCACACTTTTCAAAACGTGTTTTTCAGCCCGAAATAAACGCGTTTTTTCAGACAACTGAATCCCCATGTAACAGCAAAACTCAGAAGAGCCCACACACTCAGATCTTAACCCCAGTGTGCAGAAAGGGTCAAAACGTGTTTTTCAGCAGAAATAAACATGTTTCTGCAACTTTGGTCAACCCCATGTAAGTTATGGGGCAGTAACAGCACACTTTTCAAAACGTGTTTTTCAGCCCGAAATAAACGCGTTTTTTCAGACAACTGAATCCCCATGTAACAGCAAAACTCAGAAGAGCCCACACACTCAGATCTTAACCCCAGTGTGCAGAAAGGGTCAAAACGTGTTTTTCAGCAGAAATAAACATGTTTCTGCAACTTTGGTCAACCCCATGTAAGTTATGGGGCAGTAACAGCACACTTTTCAAAACGTGTTTTTCAGCCCGAAATAAACGCGTTTTTTCAGACAACTGAATCCCCATGTAACAGCAAAACTCAGAAGAGCCCAAACACTCAGATCTTAACCCCAGTGTGCAGAAAGGGTCAAAACGTGTTTTTCAGCAGAAATAAACATGTTTCTGCAAGTTTGGTCAACCCCATGTAAGTTATGGGGCAGTAACATCACACTTTTCAAAACGTGTTTTTCAGCCCGAAATAAACGCGTTTTTTCAGACAACTGAATCCCCATGTAACAGCAAAACTCAGAAGAGCCCACACACTCAGATCTTAACCCCGGTGTGCAGAAAGGGTCAAAACATGTTTTTCAGCAGAAATAAACATGTTTCTGCAAGTTTGGTCAACCCCATGTAAGTTATGGGGCAGTAACAGCACTCTTTTCAAAACGTGTTTTTCAGCCCAAAATAAACGCGTTTTTTCAACAAATGAATCCCTAAGTAACAGCAAGTCTCAGAAGAGCCCACAAACTCAGCTCTTAACCCCAGTGTGCAGAAAGGGTCAAAACGTGTTTTTCAGCAGAAATAAACATGTTTCTGCAAGTTTGGTCAACCCCATGTAAGTTATGGGGCAGTTACAGCACACTTTTCAAAACGTGTTTTTCAGCCCGAAATAAACGCGTTTTTTCAGACAACTGAATCCCCATGTAACAGCAAGGCTCAGTAGAGCCCACACACTCAGCTCTTTACCCCAGTGTGCAGAAAGGGTCAAAACGTGTTTTTCAGCAGAAATAAACATGTTTCTGCAACTTTGGTCAACCCCATGTAATTTATGGGGCAGTAACAGCACCCTTTTCAAAACGTGTTTTTCAGCCCGAAATAAACGCGTTTTTTCAGACAACTGAATCCCCATGTTACAGCAAGGCTCAGAAGAGCCCACACACTCAGCTCTTAACCCCAGTGTGCAGAAAGGGTCAAAACGTGTTTTTCAGCAGAAATAAACATGTTTCTGCAAGTTTGGTCAACCCCATGTAAGTTCTGGGGCAGTAACAGCACACTTTTCAAAACGTGTTTTTCAGCCCGAAATAAACGCGTTTTTTCAGACAACTGAATCCCCATGTAACAGCAAAACTCAGAAGAGCCCACACACTCAGATCTTAACCCCAGTGTGCAGAAAGGGTCAAAACGTGTTTTTCAGCAGAAATAAACATGTTTCTGCAAGTTTGGTCAACCCCATGTAAGTTATGGGGCAGTAACAGCACCCTTTTCAAAACGTGTTTTTCAGCCCGAAATAAACGCGTTTTTTCAGACAACTGAATCCCCATGTAACAGCAAGGCTCAGAAGAGCCCACACACTCAGCTCTTAACCCGTGTGCAGAAAGGGTCAAAACGTGTTTTTCAGCAGAAATAAACATGTTTCTGCAAGTTTGGTCAACCCCATGTAAGTTATGGGGCAGTAACAGCACACTTTTCAAAACGTGTTTTTCAGCCCGAAATAAACGCGTTTTTTCAGACAACTGAATCCCCATGTAACAGCAAGGCTCAGAAGAGCCCACACACTCAGCTCTTAACCCCAGTGTGCAGAAAGGGTCAAAACGTGTTTTTCAGCAGAAATAAACATGTTTCTGCAAGTTTGGTCAACCCCATGTAAGTTATGGGGCAGTAACAGCACCATTTTCAAAACGTGTTTTTCAGCCCGAAATAAACGCGTTTTTTCAACAAATGAATCCCCAAGTAACAGCAAGTCTCAGAAGAGCCCACAAACTCAGCTCTTAACCCCAGTGTGCAGAAAGGGTCAAAACGTGTTTTTCAGCAGAAATAAACATGTTTCTGCAAGTTTGGTCAACCCCATGTAAGTTATGGGGCAGTTACAGCACACTTTTCAAAACGTGTTTTTCAGCCCGAAATAAACGCGTTTTTTCAGACAACTGAATCCCCATGTAACAGCAAGGCTCAGAAGAGCCCACACACTCAGCTCTTAACCCCAGTGTGCAGAAAGGGTCAAAACGTGTTTTTCAGCAGAAATAAACATGTTTCTGCAACTTTGGTCAACCCCATGTAAGTTATGGGGCAGTAACAGCACACTTTTCAAAACGTGTTTTTCAGCCCGAAATAAACGCGTTTTTTCAGACAACTGAATCCCCATGTAACAGCAAGGCTCAGTAGAGCCCACACACTCAGCTCTTTACCCCAGTGTGCAGAAAGGGTCAAAACGTGTTTTTCAGCAGAAATAAACATGTTTCTGCAACTTTGGTCAACCCCATGTAATTTATGGGGCAGTAACAGCACCCTTTTCAAAACGTGTTTTTCAGCCCGAAATAAACGCGTTTTTTCAGACAACTGAATCCCCATGTTACAGCAAGGCTCAGAAGAGCCCACACACTCAGCTCTTAACCCCAGTGTGCAGAAAGGGTCAAAACGTGTTTTTCAGCAGAAATAAACATGTTTCTGCAAGTTTGGTCAACACCATGTAAGTTATGGGGCAGTAACAGCACCCTTTTCAAAACGTGTTTTTCAGCCCGAAATAAACGCGTTTTTTCAGACAACTGAATCCCCATGTAACAGCAAGGCTCAGAAGAGCCCACACACTCAGCTCTTAACCCGTGTGCAGAAAGGGTCAAAACGTGTTTTTCAGCAGAAATAAACATGTTTCTGCAAGTTTGGTCAACCCCATGTAAGTTATGGGGCAGTAACAGCACACTTTTCAAAACGTGTTTTTCAGCCCGAAATAAACGCGTTTTTTCAGACAACTGAATCCCCATGTAACAGCAAGGCTCAGAAGAGCCCACACACTCAGCTCTTAACCCCAGTGTGCAGAAAGGGTCAAAACGTGTTTTTCAGCAGAAATAAACATGTTTCTGCAAGTTTGGTCAACCCCATGTAAGTTATGGGGCAGTAACAGCACCATTTTCAAAACGTGTTTTTCAGCCCGAAATAAACGCGTTTTTTCAACAAATGAATCCCCAAGTAACAGCAAGTCTCAGAAGAGCCCACAAACTCAGCTCTTAACCCCAGTGTGCAGAAAGGGTCAAAACGTGTTTTTCAGCAGAAATAAACATGTTTCTGCAAGTTTGGTCAACCCCATGTAAGTTATGGGGCAGTTACAGCACACTTTTCAAAACGTGTTTTTCAGCCCGAAATAAACGCGTTTTTTCAGACAACTGAATCCCCATGTAACAGCAAGGCTCAGAAGAGCCCACACACTCAGCTCTTAACCCCACAGTGCAGAAAGGGTCAAAACGTGTTTTTCAGCAGAAATAAACATGTTTCTGCATGTTTGGTCAACCCCATGTAAGTTATGGGGCAGTAACAGCACCATTTTCAAAACGTGTTTTTCAGCCCGAAATAAAGGCGTTTTTTCATACAACTGAATCAACATGTAACAGCAAAGCTCAGAAGAGCCCACACACTCAGCTCTTAACCCCAGTGTGCAGAAAGGGTCAAAACGTGTTTTTCAGCAGAAATAAACATGTTTCTGCAACTTTGGTCAACCCCATGTAAGTTATGGGGCAGTAACAGCACACTTTTCAAAACGTGTTTTTCAGCCCGAAATAAACGCGTTTTTTCAGACAACTGAATCCCCATGTAACAGCAAAACTCAGAAGAGCCCACACACTCAGATCTTAACCCCAGTGTGCAGAAAGGGTCAAAACGTGTTTTTCAGCAGAAATAAACATGTTTCTTCAACTTTGGTCAACCCCATGTAAGTTATGGGGCAGTAACAGCACACTTTTCAAAACGTGTTTTTCAGCCCGAAATAAACGCGTTTTTTCAGACAACTGAATCCCCATGTAACAGCAAAACTCAGAAGAGCCCACACACTAAGATCTTAACCCCGGTGTGCAGAAAGGGTCAAAACATGTTTTTCAGCAGAAATAAACATGTTTCTGCAAGTTTGGTCAACCCCATGTAAGTTATGGGGCAGTAACAGCACTCTTTTCAAAACGTGTTTTTCAGCCCGAAATAAACGCATTTTTTCAACAAATGAATCCCTAAGTAACAGCAAGTCTCAGAAGAGCCCACAAACTCAGCTCTTAACCCCAGTGTGCAGAAAGGGTCAAAACGTGTTTTTCAGCAGAAATAAACATGTTTCTGCAAGTTTGGTCAACCCCATGTAAGTTATGGGGCAGTTACAGCACACTTTTCAAAACGTGTTTTTCAGCCCGAAATAAACGCGTTTTTTCAGACAACTGAATCCCCATGTAACAGCAAGGCTCAGTAGAGCCCACACACTCAGCTCTTAACCCCAGTGTGCAGAAAGGGTCAAAACGTGTTTTTCAGCAGAAATAAACATGTTTCTGCAAGTTTGGTCAACCCCATGTAAGTTATGGGGCAGTAACAGCACCCTTTTCAAAACGTGTTTTTCAGCCCGAAATAAACACGTTTTTTCAGACAACTGAATCCCCATGTAACAGCAAAACTCAGAAGAGCCCACACACTCAGATCTTAACCCCAGTGTGCAGAAAGGGTCAAAACGTGTTTTTCAGCAGAAATAAACATGTTTCTGCAAGTTTGGTCAACCCCATGTAAGTTATGGGGCAGTAACAGCACCCTTTTCAAAACATGTTTTTCAGCCCGAAATAAACGCGTTTTTTCAGACAACTGAATCCCCATGTAACAGCAAAACTCAGAAGAGCCCACACACTCAGATCTTAACCCCAGTGTTCAGAAAGGGTCAAAACGTGTTTTTCAGCAGAAATAAACATGTTTCTGCAAGTTTGGTCAACCCCATGTAAGTTATGGGGCAGTAACAGCACACTTTTCAAAACGTGTTTTTCAGCCCGAAATAAACGCGTTTTTTCAGACAACTGAATCCCCATGTAACAGCAAAACTCAGAAGAGCCCACACACTCAGATCTTAACCCCAGTGTGCAGAAAGGGTCAAAACGTGTTTTTCAGCAGAAATAAACATGTTTCTGCAAGTTTGGTCAACCCCATGTAAGTTATGGGGCAGTAACAGCACCCTTTTCAAAACATGTTTTTCAGCCCGAAATAAACGCGTTTTTTCAGACAACTGAATCCCCATGTAACAGCAAGGCTCAGAAGAGCCCACACACTCAGCTCTTAACCCGTGTGCAGAAAGGGTCAAAACGTGTTTTTCAGCAGAAATAAACATGTTTCTGCAAGTTTGGTCAACCCCATGTAAGTTATGGGGCAGTAACAGCACACTTTTCAAAACGTTTTTTTCAGCCCGAAATAAACGCGTTTTTTCAGACAACTGAATCCCCATGTAACAGCAAGGCTCAGAAGAGCCCACACACTCAGCTCTTAACCCCAGTGTGCAGAAAGGGTCAAAACGTGTTTTTCAGCAGAAATAAACATGTTTCTGCAAGTTTGGTCAACCCCATGTAAGTTATGGGGCAGTAACAGCACCATTTTCAAAACGTGTTTTTCAGCCCGAAATAAAGGCGTTTTTTCATACAACTGAATCAACATGTAACAGCAAAGCTCAGAAGAGCCCACACACTCAGCTCTTAACCCCAGTGTGCAGAAAGGGTCAAAACGTGTTTTTCAGCAGAAATAAACATGTTTCTGCAACTTTGGTCAACCCCATGTAAGTTATGGGGCAGTAACAGCACACTTTTCAAAACGTGTTTTTCAGCCCGAAATAAACGCGTTTTTTCAGACAACTGAATCCCCATGTAACAGCAAAACTCAGAAGAGCCCACACACTCAGATCTTAACCCCAGTGTGCAGAAAGGGTCAAAACGTGTTTTTCAGCAGAAATAAACATGTTTCTGCAACTTTGGTCAACCCCATGTAAGTTATGGGGCAGTAACAGCACACTTTTCAAAACGTGTTTTTCAGCCCGAAATAAACGCGTTTTTTCAGAC
Source organism: Lepisosteus oculatus (assembly GCF_040954835.1). Lineage (NCBI taxonomy): Eukaryota > Metazoa > Chordata > Actinopteri > Semionotiformes > Lepisosteidae > Lepisosteus > Lepisosteus oculatus. The sequence continues at coordinate 91,408 of NW_027167828.1, forward strand.
AACTGAATCCCCATGTAACAGCAAAACTCAGAAGAGCCCACACACTCAGCTCTTAACCCCAGTGTGCAGAAAGGGTCAAAACGTGTTTTTCAGCAGAAATAAACATGTTTCTGCAACTTTGGTCAACCCCATGTAAGTTATGGGGCAGTAACAGCACACTTTTCAAAACGTGTTTTTCAGCCCGAAATAAACGCGTTTTTTCAGACAACTGAATCCCCATGTAACAGCAAAACTCAGAAGAGCCCACACACTCAGATCTTAACCCCAGTGTGCAGAAAGGGTCAAAACGTGTTTTTCAGCAGAAATAAACATGTTTCTGCAACTTTGGTCAACCCCATGTAAGTTATGGGGCAGTAACAGCACACTTTTCAAAACGTGTTTTTCAGCCCGAAATAAACGCGTTTTTTCAACAAATGAATCCCTAAGTAACAGCAAGTCTCAGAAGAGCCCACAAACTCAGCTCTTAACCCCAGTGTGCAGAAAGGGTCAAAACGTGTTTTTCAGCAGAAATAAACATGTTTCTGCAAGTTTGGTCAACCCCATGTAAGTTATGGGGCAGTAACAGCACACTTTTCAAAACGTGTTTTTCAGCCCGAAATAAACGCGTTTTTTCAGACAACTGAATCCCCATGTAACAGCAAAACTCAGAAGAGCCCACACACTCAGATCTTAACCCCGGTGTGCAGAAAGGGTCAAAACATGTTTTTCAGCAGAAATAAACATGTTTCTGCAAGTTTGGTCAACCCCATGTAAGTTATGGGGCAGTAACAGCACTCTTTTCAAAACGTGTTTTTCAGCCCAAAATAAACGCGTTTTTTCAACAAATGAATCCCTAAGTAACAGCAAGTCTCAGAAGAGCCCACAAACTCAGCTCTTAACCCCAGTGTGCAGAAAGGGTCAAAACGTGTTTTTCAGCAGAAATAAACATGTTTCTGCAACTTTGGTCAACCCCATGTAAGTTATGGGGCAGTAACAGCACACTTTTCAAAACGTGTTTTTCAGCCCGAAATAAACGCGTTTTTTCAGACAACTGAATCCCCATGTAACAGCAAAACTCAGAAGAGCCCACACACTCAGATCTTAACCCCAGTGTGCAGAAAGGGTCAAAACGTGTTTTTCAGCAGAAATAAACATGTTTCTGCAACTTTGGTCAACCCCATGTAAGTTATGGGGCAGTAACAGCACACTTTTCAAAACGTGTTTTTCAGCCCGAAATAAACGCGTTTTTTCAGACAACTGAATCCCCATGTAACAGCAAAACTCAGAAGAGCCCACACACTCAGCTCTTAACCCCAGTGTGCAGAAAGGGTCAAAACGTGTTTTTCAGCAGAAATAAACATGTTTCTGCAACTTTGGTCAACCCCATGTAAGTTATGGGGCAGTAACAGCACACTTTTCAAAACGTGTTTTTCAGCCCGAAATAAACGCGTTTTTTCAGACAACTGAATCCCCATGTAACAGCAAAACTCAGAAGAGCCCACACACTCAGATCTTAACCCCAGTGTGCAGAAAGGGTCAAAACGTGTTTTTCAGCAGAAATAAACATGTTTCTGCAACTTTGGTCAACCCCATGTAAGTTATGGGGCAGTAACAGCACACTTTTCAAAACGTGTTTTTCAGCCCGAAATAAACGCGTTTTTTCAGACAACTGAATCCCCATGTAACAGCAAGGCTCAGTAGAGCCCACACACTCAGCTCTTTACCCCAGTGTGCAGAAAGGGTCAAAACGTGTTTTTCAGCAGAAATAAACATGTTTCTGCAACTTTGGTCAACCCCATGTAATTTATGGGGCAGTAACAGCACCCTTTTCAAAACGTGTTTTTCAGCCCGAAATAAACGCGTTTTTTCAGACAACTGAATCCCCATGTTACAGCAAGGCTCAGAAGAGCCCACACACTCAGCTCTTAACCCCAGTGTGCAGAAAGGGTCAAAACGTGTTTTTCAGCAGAAATAAACATGTTTCTGCAAGTTTGGTCAACACCATGTAAGTTATGGGGCAGTAACAGCACCCTTTTCAAAACGTGTTTTTCAGCCCGAAATAAACGCGTTTTTTCAGACAACTGAATCCCCATGTAACAGCAAGGCTCAGAAGAGCCCACACACTCAGCTCTTAACCCGTGTGCAGAAAGGGTCAAAACGTGTTTTTCAGCAGAAATAAACATGTTTCTGCAAGTTTGGTCAACCCCATGTAAGTTATGGGGCAGTAACAGCACACTTTTCAAAACGTGTTTTTCAGCCCGAAATAAACGCGTTTTTTCAGACAACTGAATCCCCATGTAACAGCAAGGCTCAGAAGAGCCCACACACTCAGCTCTTAACCCCAGTGTGCAGAAAGGGTCAAAACGTGTTTTTCAGCAGAAATAAACATGTTTCTGCAAGTTTGGTCAACCCCATGTAAGTTATGGGGCAGTAACAGCACCATTTTCAAAACGTGTTTTTCAGCCCGAAATAAACGCGTTTTTTCAACAAATGAATCCCCAAGTAACAGCAAGTCTCAGAAGAGCCCACAAACTCAGCTCTTAACCCCAGTGTGCAGAAAGGGTCAAAACGTGTTTTTCAGCAGAAATAAACATGTTTCTGCAAGTTTGGTCAACCCCATGTAAGTTATGGGGCAGTTACAGCACACTTTTCAAAACGTGTTTTTCAGCCCGAAATAAACGCGTTTTTTCAGACAACTGAATCCCCATGTAACAGCAAGGCTCAGAAGAGCCCACACACTCAGCTCTTAACCCCACAGTGCAGAAAGGGTCAAAACGTGTTTTTCAGCAGAAATAAACATGTTTCTGCATGTTTGGTCAACCCCATGTAAGTTATGGGGCAGTAACAGCACACTTTTCAAAACGTGTTTTTCAGCCCGAAATAAACGCGTTTTTTCAGACAACTGAATCCCCATGTAACAGCAAGGCTCAGAAGAGCCCACACACTCAGCTCTTAACCCGTGTGCAGAAAGGGTCAAAACGTGTTTTTCAGCAGAAATAAACATGTTTCTGCAAGTTTGGTCAACCCCATGTAAGTTATGGGGCAGTAACAGCACACTTTTCAAAACGTGTTTTTCAGCCCGAAATAAACGCGTTTTTTCAGACAACTGAATCCCCATGTAACAGCAAGGCTCAGAAGAGCCCACACACTCAGCTCTTAACCCCAGTGTGCAGAAAGGGTCAAAACGTGTTTTTCAGCAGAAATAAACATGTTTCTGCAAGTTTGGTCAACCCCATGTAAGTTATGGGGCAGTAACAGCACCATTTTCAAAACGTGTTTTTCAGCCCGAAATAAACGCGTTTTTTCAACAAATGAATCCCCAAGTAACAGCAAGTCTCAGAAGAGCCCACAAACTCAGCTCTTAACCCCAGTGTGCAGAAAGGGTCAAAACGTGTTTTTCAGCAGAAATAAACATGTTTCTGCAAGTTTGGTCAACCCCATGTAAGTTATGGGGCAGTTACAGCACACTTTTCAAAACGTGTTTTTCAGCCCGAAATAAACGCGTTTTTTCAGACAACTGAATCCCCATGTAACAGCAAGGCTCAGAAGAGCCCACACACTCAGCTCTTAACCCCAGTGTGCAGAAAGGGTCAAAACGTGTTTTTCAGCAGAAATAAACATGTTTCTGCAACTTTGGTCAACCCCATGTAAGTTATGGGGCAGTAACAGCACACTTTTCAAAACGTGTTTTTCAGCCCGAAATAAACGCGTTTTTTCAGACAACTGAATCCCCATGTAACAGCAAGGCTCAGTAGAGCCCACACACTCAGCTCTTTACCCCAGTGTGCAGAAAGGGTCAAAACGTGTTTTTCAGCAGAAATAAACATGTTTCTGCAACTTTGGTCAACCCCATGTAATTTATGGGGCAGTAACAGCACCCTTTTCAAAACGTGTTTTTCAGCCCGAAATAAACGCGTTTTTTCAGACAACTGAATCCCCATGTTACAGCAAGGCTCAGAAGAGCCCACACACTCAGCTCTTAACCCCAGTGTGCAGAAAGGGTCAAAACGTGTTTTTCAGCAGAAATAAACATGTTTCTGCAAGTTTGGTCAACCCCATGTAAGTTATGGGGCAGTAACAGCACACTTTTCAAAACGTGTTTTTCAGCCCGAAATAAACGCGTTTTTTCAGACAACTGAATCCCCATGTAACAGCAAAACTCAGAAGAGCCCACACACTCAGATCTTAACCCCAGTGTGCAGAAAGGGTCAAAACGTGTTTTTCAGCAGAAATAAACATGTTTCTGCAAGTTTGGTCAACCCCATGTAAGTTATGGGGCAGTAACAGCACCCTTTTCAAAACGTGTTTTTCAGCCCGAAATAAACGCGTTTTTTCAGACAACTGAATCCCCATGTAACAGCAAGGCTCAGAAGAGCCCACACACTCAGCTCTTAACCCGTGTGCAGAAAGGGTCAAAACGTGTTTTTCAGCAGAAATAAACATGTTTCTGCAAGTTTGGTCAACCCCATGTAAGTTATGGGGCAGTAACAGCACACTTTTCAAAACGTGTTTTTCAGCCCGAAATAAACGCGTTTTTTCAGACAACTGAATCCCCATGTAACAGCAAGGCTCAGAAGAGCCCACACACTCAGCTCTTAACCCCAGTGTGCAGAAAGGGTCAAAACGTGTTTTTCAGCAGAAATAAACATGTTTCTGCAAGTTTGGTCAACCCCATGTAAGTTATGGGGCAGTAACAGCACCATTTTCAAAACGTGTTTTTCAGCCCGAAATAAACGCGTTTTTTCAACAAATGAATCCCCAAGTAACAGCAAGTCTCAGAAGAGCCCACAAACTCAGCTCTTAACCCCAGTGTGCAGAAAGGGTCAAAACGTGTTTTTCAGCAGAAATAAACATGTTTCTGCAAGTTTGGTCAACCCCATGTAAGTTATGGGGCAGTTACAGCACACTTTTCAAAACGTGTTTTTCAGCCCGAAATAAACGCGTTTTTTCAGACAACTGAATCCCCATGTAACAGCAAGGCTCAGAAGAGCCCACACACTCAGCTCTTAACCCCACAGTGCAGAAAGGGTCAAAACGTGTTTTTCAGCAGAAATAAACATGTTTCTGCATGTTTGGTCAACCCCATGTAAGTTATGGGGCAGTAACAGCACCATTTTCAAAACGTGTTTTTCAGCCCGAAATAAAGGCGTTTTTCATACAACTGAATCAACATGTAACAGCAAAGCTCAGAAGAGCCCACACACTCAGCTCTTAACCCCAGTGTGCAGAAAGGGTCAAAACGTGTTTTTCAGCAGAAATAAACATGTTTCTGCAACTTTGGTCAACCCCATGTAAGTTATGGGGCAGTTACAGCACACTTTTCAAAACGTGTTTTTCAGCCCGAAATAAACGCGTTTTTTCAGACAACTGAATCCCCATGTAACAGCAAGGCTCAGTAGAGCCCACACACTCAGCTCTTAACCCCAGTGTGCAGAAAGGGTCAAAATGTGTTTTTCAGCAGAAATAAACATGTCTCTGCAACTTTGGTCAACCCCATGTAAGTTATGGGGCAGTAACAGCACCCTTTTCAAAACGTGTTTTTCAGCCCGAAATAAACGCGTTTTTTCAACAAATGAATCCCCAAGTAACAGCAAGTCTCAGAAGAGCCCACACACTCAGATCTTAACCCCGGTGTGCAGAAAGGGTCAAAACATGTTTTTCAGCAGAAATAAACATGTTTCTGCAAGTTTGGTCAACCCCATGTAAGTTATGGGGCAGTAACAGCACTCTTTTCAAAACGTGTTTTTCAGCCCGAAATAAACGCGTTTTTTCAACAAATGAATCCCTAAGTAACAGCAAGTCTCAGAAGAGCCCACAAACTCAGCTCTTAACCCCAGTGTGCAGAAAGGGTCAAAACGTGTTTTTCAGCAGAAATAAACATGTTTCTGCAAGTTTGGTCAACCCCATGTAAGTTATGGGGCAGTTACAGCACACTTTTCAAAACGTGTTTTTCAGCCCGAAATAAACGCGTTTTTTCAGACAACTGAATCCCCATGTAACAGCAAGGCTCAGAAGAGCCCACACACTCAGCTCTTAACCCCAGTGTGCAGAAAGGGTCAAAACGTGTTTTTCAGCAGAAATAAACATGTTTCTGCAAGTTTGGTCAACCCCATGTAAGTTATGGGGCAGTAACAGCACACTTTTCAAAACGTGTTTTTCAGCCCGAAATAAACGCGTTTTTTCAGACAACTGAATCCCCATGTAACAGCAAAACTCAGAAGAGCCCACACACTCAGATCTTAACCCCAGTGTGCAGAAAGGGTCAAAACGTGTTTTTCAGCAGAAATAAACATGTTTCTGCAAGTTTGGTCAACCCCATGTAAGTTATGGGGCAGTAACAGCACCCTTTTCAAAACGTGTTTTTCAGCCCGAAATAAACGCGTTTTTTCAGACAACTGAATCCCCATGTAACAGCAAGGCTAAGAAGAGCCCACACACTCAGCTCTTAACCCGTGTGCAGAAAGGGTCAAAACGTGTTTTTCAGCAGAAATAAACATGTTTCTGCAAGTTTGGTCAACCCCATGTAAGTTATGGGGCAGTAACAGCACACTTTTCAAAACGTGTTTTTCAGCCCGAAATAAACGCGTTTTTTCAGACAACTGAATCCCCATGTAACAGCAAGGCTCAGAAGAGCCCACACACTCAGCTCTTAACCCCAGTGTGCAGAAAGGGTCAAAACGTGTTTTTCAGCAGAAATAAACATGTTTCTGCAAGTTTGGTCAACCCTATGTAAGTTATGGGGCAGTAACAGCACCATTTTCAAAACGTGTTTTTCAGCCCGAAATAAACGCGTTTTTTCAACAAATGAATCCCCAAGTAACAGCAAGTCTCAGAAGAGCCCACAAACTCAGCTCTTAACCCCAGTGTGCAGAAAGGGTCAAAACGTGTTTTTCAGCAGAAATAAACATGTTTCTGCAAGTTTGGTCAACCCCATGTAAGTTATGGGGCAGTTACAGCACACTTTTCAAAACGTGTTTTTCAGCCGAAATAAACGCGTTTTTCAGACAACTGAATCCCCATGTAACAGCAAGGCTCAGAAGAGCCACACACTCAGCTCTTAACCCCACAGTGCAGAAAGGGTCAAAACGTGTTTTTCAGCAGAAATAAACATGTTTCTGCATGTTTGGTCAACCCCATGTAAGTTATGGGGCAGTAACAGCACCATTTTCAAAACGTGTTTTTCAGCCCGAAATAAAGGCGTTTTTTTCATACAACTGAATCAACATGTAACAGCAAAGCTCAGAAGAGCCCACACACTCAGCTCTTAACCCCAGTGTGCAGAAAGGGTCAAAACGTGTTTTTCAGCAGAAATAAACATGTTTCTGCAACTTTGGTCAACCCCATGTAAGTTATGGGGCAGTAACAGCACACTTTTCAAACGTGTTTTTCAGCCCGAAATAAACGCGTTTTTTCAGACAACTGAATCCCCATGTAACAGCAAAACTCAGAAGAGCCCACACACTCAGATCTTAACCCCAGTGTGCAGAAAGGGTCAAAACGTGTTTTTCAGCAGAAATAAACATGTTTCTGCAACTTTGGTCAACCCCATGTAAGTTATGGGGCAGTAACAGCACACTTTTCAAAACGTGTTTTTCAGCCCGAAATAAACGCGTTTTTTCAGACAACTGAATCCCCATGTAACAGCAAAACTCAGAAGAGCCCACACACTCAGCTCTTAACCCCAGTGTGCAGAAAGGGTCAAAACGTGTTTTTCAGCAGAAATAAACATGTTTCTGCAACTTTGGTCAACCCCATGTAAGTTATGGGGCAGTAACAGCACACTTTTCAAAACGTGTTTTTCAGCCCGAAATAAACGCGTTTTTTCAGACAACTGAATCCCCATGTAACAGCAAAACTCAGAAGAGCCCACACACTCAGATCTTAACCCCAGTGTGCAGAAAGGGTCAAAACGTGTTTTTCAGCAGAAATAAACATGTTTCTGCAAGTTTGGTCAACCCCATGTAAGTTATGGGGCAGTAACAGCACACTTTTCAAAACGTGTTTTTCAGCCCGAAATAAACGCGTTTTTTCAACAAATGAATCCCCAAGTAACAGCAAGTCTCAGAGGAGCCCACAAACTCAGCTCTTAACCCCAGTGTGCAGAAAGGGTCAAAACGTGTATTTCAGCAGAAATAAACATGTTTCTGCAAGTTTGGTCAACCCCATGTAAGTTATGGGGCAGTTACAGCACACTTTTCAAAACGTGTTTTTCAGCCCGAAATAAACACGTTTTTTCAGACAACTGAATCCCCATGTAACAGCAAAACTCAGAAGAGCCCACACACTCAGATCTTAACCCCAGTGTGCAGAAAGGGTCAAAACGTGTTTTTCAGCAGAAATAAACATGTTTCTGCAAGTTTGGTCAACCCCATGTAAGTTATGGGGCAGTTACAGCACACTTTTCAAAACGTGTTTTTCAGCCCGAAATAAACACGTTTTTTCAGACAACTGAATCCCCATGTAACAGCAAAACTCAGAAGAGCCCACACACTCAGATCTTAACCCCAGTGTGCAGAAAGGGTCAAAACGTGTTTTTCAGCAGAAATAAACATGTTTCTGCAAGTTTGGTCAACCCCATGTAAGTTATGGGGCAGTAACAGCACACTTTTCAAAACGTGTTTTTTCAGCCCGAAATAAACGCGTTTTTTCAGACAACTGAATCCCCATGTAACAGCAAGGCTCAGAAGAGCCCACACACTCAGCTCTTAACCCCACAGTGCAGAAAGGGTCAAAACGTGTTTTTCAGCAGAAATAAACATGTTTCTGCATGTTTGGTCAACCCCATGTAAGTTATGGGGCAGTAACAGCACCATTTTCAAAACGTGTTTTTCAGCCCGAAATAAAGGCGTTTTTTCATACAACTGAATCAACATGTAACAGCAAAGCTCAGAAGAGCCCACACACTCAGCTCTTAACCCCAGTGTGCAGAAAGGGTCAAAACGTGTTTTTCAGCAGAAATAAACATGTTTCTGCAACTTTGGTCAACCCCATGTAAGTTATGGGGCAGTAACAGCACACTTTTCAAAACGTGTTTTTCAGCCCGAAATAAACGCGTTTTTTCAGACAACTGAATCCCCATGTAACAGCAAAACTCAGAAGAGCCCACACACTCAGATCTTAACCCCAGTGTGCAGAAAGGGTCAAAACGTGTTTTTCAGCAGAAATAAACATGTTTCTGCAACTTTGGTCAACCCCATGTAAGTTATGGGGCAGTAACAGCACACTTTTCAAAACGTGTTTTTCAGCCCGAAATAAACGCGTTTTTTCAGACAACTGAATCCCCATGTAACAGCAAAACTCAGAAGAGCCCACACACTCAGCTCTTAACCCCAGTGTGCAGAAAGGGTCAAAACGTGTTTTTCAGCAGAAATAAACATGTTTCTGCAACTTTGGTCAACCCCATGTAAGTTATGGGGCAGTAACAGCACACTTTTCAAAACGTGTTTTTCAGCCCGAAATAAACGCGTTTTTTCAGACAACTGAATCCCCATGTAACAGCAAAACTCAGAAGAGCCCACACACTCAGATCTTAACCCCAGTGTGCAGAAAGGGTCAAAACGTGTTTTTCAGCAGAAATAAACATGTTTCTGCAAGTTTGGTCAACCCCATGTAAGTTATGGGGCAGTAACAGCACACTTTTCAAAACGTGTTTTTCAGCCCGAAATAAACGCGTTTTTTCAACAAATGAATCCCCAAGTAACAGCAAGTCTCAGAGGAGCCCACAAACTCAGCTCTTAACCCCAGTGTGCAGAAAGGGTCAAAACGTGTTTTTCAGCAGAAATAAACATGTTTCTGCAAGTTTGGTCAACCCCATGTAAGTTATGGGGCAGTTACAACACACTTTTCAAAACGTGTTTTCAGGCTGAAATAAACGCGTTTTTTCAGACAACTGAATCCCCATGTAACAGCAAAACTCAGAAGAGCCCACACACTCAGATCTTAACCCCAGTGTGCAGAAAGGGTCAAAACGTGTTTTTCAGCAGAAATAAACATGTTTCTGCAAGTTTGGTCAACCCCATGTAAGTTATGGGGCAGTTACAGCACACTTTTCAAAACGTGTTTTTCAGCCCGAAATAAACGCGTTTTTTCAGACAACTGAATCCCCATGTAACAGCAAAACTCAGAAGAGCCCACACACTCAGCTCTTAACCCCAGTGTGCAGAAAGGGTCAAAACGTGTTTTTCAGCAGAAATAAACATGTTTCTGCAAGTTTGGTCAACCCCATGTAAGTTATGGGGCAGTAACAGCACCCTTTTCAAAACGTGTTTTTCAGCCCGAATAAACGCGTTTTTTCAGACAACTGAATCCCCATGTAACAGCAAGGCTCAGAAGAGCCCACACACTCAGCTCTTAACCCGTGTGCAGAAAGGGTCAAAACGTGTTTTTCAGCAGAAATAAACATGTTTCTGCAAGTTTGGTCAACCCCATGTAAGTTATGGGGCAGTAACAGCACACTTTTCAAAACGTGTTTTCAGCCCGAAATAAACGCGTTTTTTCAGACAACTGAATCCCCATGTAACAGCAAGGCTCAGAAGAGCCCACACACTCAGCTCTTAACCCCACAGTGCAGAAAGGGTCAAAACGTGTTTTTCAGCAGAAATAAACATGTTTCTGCATGTTTGGTCAACCCCATGTAAGTTATGGGGCAGTAACAGCACCATTTTCAAAACGTGTTTTTCAGCCCGAAATAAAGGCGTTTATTCATACAACTGAATCAACATGTAACAGCAAAGCTCATAAGAGCCCACACACTCAGCTCTTAACCCCAGTGTGCAGAAAGGGTCAAAACGTGTTTTTCAGCAGAAATAAACATGTTTCTGCAACTTTGGTCAACCCCATGTAAGTTATGGGGCAGTAATAGCTCACTTTTCAAAACGTGTTTTTCAGCCCGAAATAAACGCGTTTTTTCAGACAACTGAATCCCCATGTAACAGCAAAACTCAGAAGAGCCCAACACTCAGATCTTAACCCCAGTGTGCAGAAAGGGTCAAAACGTGTTTTTCAGCAGAAATAAACATGTTTCTGCAACTTTGGTCAACCCCATGTAAGTTATGGGGCAGTAACAGCACCCTTTTCAAAACGTGTTTTTCAGCCCGAAATAAACGCGTTTTTTCAGACAACTGAATCCCCATGTAACAGCAAAACTCAGAAGAGCCCACACACTCAGATCTTAACCCCAGTGTGCAGAACGGGTCAAAACGTGTTTTTCAGAAGAAATAAACATGTTTCTGCAAATTTGGTCAACCCCATGTAAGTTATGGGGCAGTAACAGCACACTTTTCAAAACGTGTTTTTCAGCCCGAAATAAACGCGTTTTTTCAGACAACTGAATCCCCATGTAACAGCAAAACTCAGAAGAGCCCACACACTCAGCTCTTAACCCCAGTGTGCAGAAAGGGTCAAAACGTGTTTTTCAACAGAAATAAACATGTTTCTGCAAGTTTGGTCAACCCCATGTAAGTTATGGGGCAGTAACAGCACCCTTTTCAAAACGTGTTTTTCAGCCCGAAATAAACGCGTTTTTCAACAAATGAATCCCCAAGTAACAGCAAGGCTCAGAAGAGCCCACACACTCAGCTCTTAACCCCACAGTGCAGAAAGGGTCAAAACGTGTTTTTCAGCAGAAATAAACATGTTTCTGCAAGTTTGGTCAACCCCATGTAAGTTATGGGGCAGTTACAGCACACTTTTCAAAACGTGTTTTTCAGCCGAAATAAACGCGTTTTTTCAGACAACTGAATCCCCATGTTACAGCAAGGCTCAGAAGAGCCCACACACTCAGCTCTTAACCCCAGTGTGCAGAAAGGGTCAAAACGTGTTTTCAGCAGAAATAAACATGTTTCTGCAAGTTTGGTCAACCCCATGTAAGTTATGGGGCAGTAACAGCACACTTTTCTAAACGTGTTTTTCAGCCCGAAATAAACGCGTTTTTTCAGACAACTGAATCCCCATGTAACAGCAAAACTCAGAAGAGCCCACACACTCAGATCTTAACCCGGTGTGCAGAAAGGGTCAAAACATGTTTTTCAGCAGAAATAAACATGTTTCTGCAAGTTTGGTCAACCCCATGTAAGTTATGGGGCAGTTACAGCACACTTTTCAAAACGTGTTTTTCAGCCCGAAATAAACGCGTTTTTTCAGACAACTGAATCCCCATGTAACAGCAAGGCTCAGTAGAGCCCACACACTCAGCTCTTAACCCAGTGTGCAGAAAGGGTCAAAACGTGTTTTTCAGCAGAAATAAACATGTTTCTGCAACTTTGGTCAACCCCATGTAATTTATGGGGCAGTAACAGCACCCTTTTCAAAACGTGTTTTTCAGCCCGAAATAAACGCGTTTTTCAGACAACTGAATCCCCATGTTACAGCAAGCTCAGAAGAGCCCACACACTCAGCTCTTAACCCCAGTGTGCAGAAAGGGTCAAAACGTGTTTTTCAGCAGAAATAAACATGTTTCTGCAAGTTTGGTCAACCCCATGTAAGTTATGGGGCAGTAACAGCACACTTTTCAAAACGTGTTTTTCAGCCCGAAATAAACGCGTTTTTTCAGACAACTGAATCCCCATGTAACAGCAAAACTCAGAAGAGCCCACACACTCAGATCTTAACCCCAGTGTGCAGAAAGGGTCAAAACGTGTTTTTCAGCAGAAATAAACATGTTTCTGCAAGTTTGGTCAACCCCATGTAAGTTATGGGGCAGTAACAGCACCCTTTTCAAAACGTGTTTTTCAGCCCGAAATAAACGCGTTTTTTCAGACAACTGAATCCCCATGTAACAGCAAGGCTCAGAAGAGCCCACACACTCAGCTCTTAACCCGTGTGCAGAAAGGGTCAAAACGTGTTTTTCAGCAGAAATAAACATGTTTCTGCAAGTTTGGTCAACCCCATGTAAGTTATGGGGCAGTAACAGCACACTTTTCAAAACGTGTTTTTCAGCCCGAAATAAACGCGTTTTTTCAGACAACTGAATCCCCATGTAACAGCAAGGCTCAGAAGAGCCCACACACTCAGCTCTTAACCCCAGTGTGCAGAAAGGGTCAAAACGTGTTTTTCAGCAGAAATAAACATGTTTCTGCAAGTTTGGTCAACCCCATGTAAGTTATGGGGCAGTAACAGCACCATTTTCAAAACGTGTTTTTCAGCCCGAAATAAACGCGTTTTTTCAACAAATGAATCCCCAAGTAACAGCAAGTCTCAGAAGAGCCCACAAACTCAGCTCTTAACCCCAGTGTGCAGAAAGGGTCAAAACGTGTTTTTCAGCAGAAATAAACATGTTTCTGCAAGTTTGGTCAACCCCATGTAAGTTATGGGGCAGTTACAGCACACTTTTCAAAACGTGTTTTTCAGCCCGAAATAAACGCGTTTTTTCAGACAACTGAATCCCCATGTAACAGCAAGGCTCAGAAGAGCCCACACACTCAGCTCTTAACCCCACAGTGCAGAAAGGGTCAAAACGTGTTTTTCAGCAGAAATAAACATGTTTCTGCATGTTTGGTCAACCCCATGTAAGTTATGGGGCAGTAACAGCACCATTTTCAAAACGTGTTTTTCAGCCCGAAATAAAGGCGTTTTTTCATACAACTGAATCAACATGTAACAGCAAAGCTCAGAAGAGCCCACACACTCAGCTCTTAACCCCAGTGTGCAGAAAGGGTCAAAACGTGTTTTTCAGCAGAAATAAACATGTTTCTGCAACTTTGGTCAACCCCATGTAAGTTATGGGGCAGTAACAGCACACTTTTCAAAACGTGTTTTTCAGCCCGAAATAAACGCGTTTTTTCAGACAACTGAATCCCCATGTAACAGCAAAACTCAGAAGAGCCCACACACTCAGATCTTAACCCCAGTGTGCAGAAAGGGTCAAAACGTGTTTTTCAGCAGAAATAAACATGTTTCTTCAACTTTGGTCAACCCCATGTAAGTTATGGGGCAGTAACAGCACACTTTTCAAAACGTGTTTTTCAGCCCGAAATAAAGGCGTTTATTCATACAACTGAATCAACATGTAACAGCAAAGCTCAGAAGAGCCCACACACTCAGCTCTTAACCCCAGTGTGCAGAAAGGGTCAAAACGTGTTTTTCAGCAGAAATAAACATGTTTCTGCAACTTTGGTCAACCCCATGTAAGTTATGGGGCAGTAATAGCTCACTTTTCAAAACGTGTTTTTCAGCCCGAAATAAACGCGTTTTTTCAGACAACTGAATCCCCATGTAACAGCAAAACTCAGAAGAGCCCACACACTCAGATCTTAACCCCAGTGTGCAGAAAGGGTCAAAACGTGTTTTTCAGCAGAAATAAACATGTTTCTGCAACTTTGGTCAACCCCATGTAAGTTATGGGGCAGTAACAGCACCCTTTTCAAAACGTGTTTTTCAGCCCGAAATAAACGCGTTTTTTCAGACAACTGAATCCCCATGTAACAGCAAAACTCAGAAGAGCCCACACACTCAGATCTTAACCCCAGTGTGCAGAACGGGTCAAAACGTGTTTTTCAGAAGAAATAAACATGTTTCTGCAAATTTGGTCAACCCCATGTAAGTTATGGGGCAGTAACAGCACACTTTTCAAAACGTGTTTTTCAGCCCGAAATAAACGCGTTTTTTCAGACAACTGAATCCCCATGTAACAGCAAAACTCAGAAGAGCCCACACACTCAGCTCTTAACCCCAGTGTGCAGAAAGGGTCAAAACGTGTTTTTCAACAGAAATAAACATGTTTCTGCAAGTTTGGTCAACCCCATGTAAGTTATGGGGCAGTAACAGCACCCTTTTCAAAACGTGTTTTTCAGCCCGAAATAAACGCGTTTTTTCAACAAATGAATCCCCAAGTAACAGCAAGGCTCAGAAGAGCCCACACACTCAGCTCTTAACCCCACAGTGCAGAAAGGGTCAAAACGTGTTTTTCAGCAGAAATAAACATGTTTCTGCAAGTTTGGTCAACCCCATGTAAGTTATGGGGCAGTTACAGCACACTTTTCAAAACGTGTTTTTCAGCCCGAAATAAACGCGTTTTTTCAGACAACTGAATCCCCATGTTACAGCAAGGCTCAGAAGAGCCCACACACTCAGCTCTTAACCCCAGTGTGCAGAAAGGGTCAAAACGTGTTTTTCAGCAGAAATAAACATGTTTCTGCAAGTTTGGTCAACCCCATGTAAGTTATGGGGCAGTAACAGCACACTTTTCTAAACGTGTTTTTCAGCCCGAAATAAACGCGTTTTTTCAGACAACTGAATCCCCATGTAACAGCAAAACTCAGAAGAGCCCACACACTCAGATCTTAACCCCGGTGTGCAGAAAGGGTCAAAACATGTTTTTCAGCAGAAATAAACATGTTTCTGCAAGTTTGGTCAACCCCATGTAAGTTATGGGGCAGTTACAGCACACTTTTCAAAACGTGTTTTTCAGCCCGAAATAAACGCGTTTTTTCAGACAACTGAATCCCCATGTAACAGCAAGGCTCAGTAGAGCCCACACACTCAGCTCTTAACCCCAGTGTGCAGAAAGGGTCAAAACGTGTTTTTCAGCAGAAATAAACATGTTTCTGCAACTTTGGTCAACCCCATGTAATTTATGGGGCAGTAACAGCACCCTTTTCAAAACGTGTTTTTCAGCCCGAAATAAACGCGTTTTTTCAGACAACTGAATCCCCATGTTACAGCAAGGCTCAGAAGAGCCCACACACTCAGCTCTTAACCCCAGTGTGCAGAAAGGGTCAAAACGTGTTTTTCAGCAGAAATAAACATGTTTCTGCAAGTTTGGTCAACCCCATGTAAGTTATGGGGCAGTAACAGCACACTTTTCAAAACGTGTTTTTCAGCCCGAAATAAACGCGTTTTTTCAGACAACTGAATCCCCATGTAACAGCAAAACTCAGAAGAGCCCACACACTCAGATCTTAACCCCAGTGTGCAGAAAGGGTCAAAACGTGTTTTTCAGCAGAAATAAACATGTTTCTGCAAGTTTGGTCAACCCCATGTAAGTTATGGGGCAGTAACAGCACCCTTTTCAAAACGTGTTTTTCAGCCCGAAATAAACGCGTTTTTTCAGACAACTGAATCCCCATGTAACAGCAAGGCTCAGAAGAGCCCACACACTCAGCTCTTAACCCGTGTGCAGAAAGGGTCAAAACGTGTTTTTCAGCAGAAATAAACATGTTTCTGCAACTTTGGTCAACCCCATGTAAGTTATGGGGCAGTAACAGCACACTTTTCAAAACGTGTTTTTCAGCCCGAAATAAACGCGTTTTTTCAGACAACTGAATCCCCATGTAACAGCAAGGCTCAGAAGAGCCCACACACTCAGCTCTTAACCCCAGTGTGCAGAAAGGGTCAAAACGTGTTTTTCAGCAGAAATAAACATGTTTCTGCAAGTTTGGTCAACCCCATGTAAGTTATGGGGCAGTAACAGCACCATTTTCAAAACGTGTTTTTCAGCCCGAAATAAACGCGTTTTTTCAACAAATGAATCCCCAAGTAACAGCAAGTCTCAGAAGAGCCCACAAACTCAGCTCTTAACCCCAGTGTGCAGAAAGGGTCAAAACGTGTTTTTCAGCAGAAATAAACATGTTTCTGCAAGTTTGGTCAACCCCATGTAAGTTATGGGGCAGTTACAGCACACTTTTCAAAACGTGTTTTTCAGCCCGAAATAAACGCGTTTTTTCAGACAACTGAATCCCCATGTAACAGCAAGGCTCAGAAGAGCCCACACACTCAGGTCTTAACCCCACAGTGCAGAAAGGGTCAAAACGTGTTTTTCAGCAGAAATAAACATGTTTCTGCATGTTTGGTCAACCCCATGTAAGTTATGGGGCAGTAACAGCACCATTTTCAAAACGTGTTTTTCAGCCCGAAATAAAGGCGTTTTTTCATACAACTGAATCAACATGTAACAGCAAAGCTCAGAAGAGCCCACACACTCAGCTCTTAACCCCAGTGTGCAGAAAGGGTCAAAACGTGTTTTTCAGCAGAAATAAACATGTTTCTGCAAGTTTGGTCAACCCTATGTAAGTTATGGGGCAGTAACAGCACCATTTTCAAAACGTGTTTTTCAGCCCGAAATAAACGCGTTTTTTCAACAAATGAATCCCCAAGTAACAGCAAGTCTCAGAAGAGCCCACAAACTCAGCTCTTAACCCCAGTGTGCAGAAAGGGTCAAAACGTGTTTTTCAGCAGAAATAAACATGTTTCTGCAACTTTGGTCAACCCCATGTAAGTTATGGGGCAGTAACAGCACACTTTTCAAAACGTGTTTTTCAGCCCGAAATAAACGCGTTTTTTCAGACAACTGAATCCCCATGTAACAGCAAAACTCAGAAGAGCCCACACACTCAGATCTTAACCCCAGTGTGCAGAAAGGGTCAAAACGTGTTTTTCAGCAGAAATAAACATGTTTCTTCAACTTTGGTCAACCCCATGTAAGTTATGGGGCAGTAACAGCACACTTTTCAAAACGTGTTTTTCAGCCCGAAATAAAGGCGTTTATTCATACAACTGAATCAACATGTAACAGCAAAGCTCAGAAGAGCCCACACACTCAGCTCTTAACCCCAGTGTGCAGAAAGGGTCAAAACGTGTTTTTCAGCAGAAATAAACATGTTTCTGCAACTTTGGTCAACCCCATGTAAGTTATGGGGCAGTAATAGCTCACTTTTCAAAACGTGTTTTTCAGCCCGAAATAAACGCGTTTTTTCAGACAACTGAATCCCCATGTAACAGCAAAACTCAGAAGAGCCCACACACTCAGATCTTAACCCCAGTGTGCAGAAAGGGTCAAAACGTGTTTTTCAGCAGAAATAAACATGTTTCTGCAACTTTGGTCAACCCCATGTAAGTTATGGGGCAGTAACAGCACCCTTTTCAAAACGTGTTTTTCAGCCCGAAATAAACGCGTTTTTTCAGACAACTGAATCCCCATGTAACAGCAAAACTCAGAAGAGCCCACACACTCAGATCTTAACCCCAGTGTGCAGAACGGGTCAAAACGTGTTTTTCAGAAGAAATAAACATGTTTCTGCAAATTTGGTCAACCCCATGTAAGTTATGGGGCAGTAACAGCACACTTTTCAAAACGTGTTTTTCAGCCCGAAATAAACGCGTTTTTTCAGACAACTGAATCCCCATGTAACAGCAAAACTCAGAAGAGCCCACACACTCAGCTCTTAACCCCAGTGTGCAGAAAGGGTCAAAACGTGTTTTTCAACAGAAATAAACATGTTTCTGCAAGTTTGGTCAACCCCATGTAAGTTATGGGGCAGTAACAGCACCCTTTTCAAAACGTGTTTTTCAGCCCGAAATAAACGCGTTTTTTCAACAAATGAATCCCCAAGTAACAGCAAGGCTCAGAAGAGCCCACACACTCAGCTCTTAACCCCACAGTGCAGAAAGGGTCAAAACGTGTTTTTCAGCAGAAATAAACATGTTTCTGCAAGTTTGGTCAACCCCATGTAAGTTATGGGGCAGTTACAGCACACTTTTCAAAACGTGTTTTTCAGCCCGAAATAAACGCGTTTTTTCAGACAACTGAATCCCCATGTTACAGCAAGGCTCAGAAGAGCCCACACACTCAGCTCTTAACCCCAGTGTGCAGAAAGGGTCAAAACGTGTTTTTCAGCAGAAATAAACATGTTTCTGCAAGTTTGGTCAACCCCATGTAAGTTATGGGGCAGTAACAGCACACTTTTCTAAACGTGTTTTTCAGCCCGAAATAAACGCGTTTTTTCAGACAACTGAATCCCCATGTAACAGCAAAACTCAGAAGAGCCCACACACTCAGATCTTAACCCCGGTGTGCAGAAAGGGTCAAAACATGTTTTTCAGCAGAAATAAACATGTTTCTGCAAGTTTGGTCAACCCCATGTAAGTTATGGGGCAGTTACAGCACACTTTTCAAAACGTGTTTTTCAGCCCGAAATAAACGCGTTTTTTCAGACAACTGAATCCCCATGTAACAGCAAGGCTCAGTAGAGCCCACACACTCAGCTCTTAACCCCAGTGTGCAGAAAGGGTCAAAACGTGTTTTTCAGCAGAAATAAACATGTTTCTGCAACTTTGGTCAACCCCATGTAATTTATGGGGCAGTAACAGCACCCTTTTCAAAACGTGTTTTTCAGCCCGAAATAAACGCGTTTTTTCAGACAACTGAATCCCCATGTTACAGCAAGGCTCAGAAGAGCCCACACACTCAGCTCTTAACCCCAGTGTGCAGAAAGGGTCAAAACGTGTTTTTCAGCAGAAATAAACATGTTTCTGCAAGTTTGGTCAACCCCATGTAAGTTATGGGGCAGTAACAGCACACTTTTCAAAACGTGTTTTTCAGCCCGAAATAAACGCGTTTTTTCAGACAACTGAATCCCCATGTAACAGCAAAACTCAGAAGAGCCCACACACTCAGATCTTAACCCCAGTGTGCAGAAAGGGTCAAAACGTGTTTTTCAGCAGAAATAAACATGTTTCTGCAAGTTTGGTCAACCCCATGTAAGTTATGGGGCAGTAACAGCACCCTTTTCAAAACGTGTTTTTCAGCCCGAAATAAACGCGTTTTTTCAGACAACTGAATCCCCATGTAACAGCAAGGCTCAGAAGAGCCCACACACTCAGCTCTTAACCCGTGTGCAGAAAGGGTCAAAACGTGTTTTTCAGCAGAAATAAACATGTTTCTGCAAGTTTGGTCAACCCCATGTAAGTTATGGGGCAGTAACAGCACACTTTTCAAAACGTGTTTTTCAGCCCGAAATAAACGCGTTTTTTCAGACAACTGAATCCCCATGTAACAGCAAGGCTCAGAAGAGCCCACACACTCAGCTCTTAACCCCAGTGTGCAGAAAGGGTCAAAACGTGTTTTTCAGCAGAAATAAACATGTTTCTGCAAGTTTGGTCAACCCCATGTAAGTTATGGGGCAGTAACAGCACCATTTTCAAAACGTGTTTTTCAGCCCGAAATAAACGCGTTTTTTCAACAAATGAATCCCCAAGTAACAGCAAGTCTCAGAAGAGCCCACAAACTCAGCTCTTAACCCCAGTGTGCAGAAAGGGTCAAAACGTGTTTTTCAGCAGAAATAAACATGTTTCTGCAAGTTTGGTCAACCCCATGTAAGTTATGGGGCAGTTACAGCACACTTTTCAAAACGTGTTTTTCAGCCCGAAATAAACGCGTTTTTTCAGACAACTGAATCCCCATGTAACAGCAAGGCTCAGAAGAGCCCACACACTCAGCTCTTAACCCCACAGTGCAGAAAGGGTCAAAACGTGTTTTTCAGCAGAAATAAACATGTTTCTGCATGTTTGGTCAACCCCATGTAAGTTATGGGGCAGTAACAGCACCATTTTCAAAACGTGTTTTTCAGCCCGAAATAAAGGCGTTTTTTCATACAACTGAATCAACATGTAACAGCAAAGCTCAGAAGAGCCCACACACTCAGCTCTTAACCCCAGTGTGCAGAAAGGGTCAAAACGTGTTTTTCAGCAGAAATAAACATGTTTCTGCAACTTTTGTCAACCCCATGTAAGTTATGGGGCAGTAACAGCACACTTTTCAAAACGTGTTTTTCAGCCCGAAATAAACGCGTTTTTTCAGACAACTGAATCCCCATGTAACAGCAAAACTCAGAAGAGCCCACACACTCAGATCTTAACCCCAGTGTGCAGAAAGGGTCAAAACGTGTTTTTCAGCAGAAATAAACATGTTTCTTCAACTTTGGTCAACCCCATGTAAGTTATGGGGCAGTAACAGCACACTTTTCAAAACGTGTTTTTCAGCCCGAAATAAACGCGTTTTTTCAGACAACTGAATCCCCATGTAACAGCAAAACTCAGAAGAGCCCACACACTCAGCTCTTAACCCCAGTGTGCAGAAAGGGTCAAAACGTGTTTTTCAGCAGAAATAAACATGTTTCTGCAACTTTGGTCAACCCCATGTAAGTTATGGGGCAGTAACAGCACACTTTTCAAAACGTGTTTTTCAGCCCGAAATAAACGCGTTTTTTCAGACAACTGAATCCCCATGTAACAGCAAAACTCAGAAGAGCCCACACACTCAGATCTTAACCCCAGTGTGCAGAAAGGGTCAAAACGTGTTTTTCAGCAGAAATAAACATGTTTCTGCAACTTTGGTCAACCCCATGTAAGTTATGGGGCAGTAACAGCACACTTTTCAAAACGTGTTTTTCAGCCCGAAATAAACGCGTTTTTTCAGACAACTGAATCCCCATGTAACAGCAAAACTCAGAAGAGCCCACACACTCAGATCTTAACCCCAGTGTGCAGAAAGGGTCAAAACGTGTTTTTCAGCAGAAATAAACATGTTTCTGCAAGTTTGGTCAACCCTTATGTAAGTTATGGGGCAGTAACAGCACACTTTTCAAAACGTGTTTTTCAGCCCGAAATAAACGCGTTTTTTCAGACAACTGAATCCCCATGTAACAGCAAAACTCAGAAGAGCCCACACACTCAGATCTTAACCCCGGTGTGCAGAAAGGGTCAAAACATGTTTTTCAGCAGAAATAAACATGTTTCTACAAGTTTGGTCAACCCCAAGTAAGTTATGGGGCAGTTACAGCACACTTTTCAAAACGTGTTTTTCAGCCCGAAATAAACGCGTTTTTTCAGACAACTGAATCCCCATGTAACAGCAAGGCTCAGTAGAGCCCACACACTCAGCTCTTAACCCCAGTGTGCAGAAAGGGTCAAAATGTGTTTTTCAGCAGAAATAAACATGTCTCTGCAACTTTGGTCAACCCCATGTAAGTTATGGGGCAGTAACAGCACCCTTTTCAAAACGTGTTTTTCAGCCCGAAATAAACGCGTTTTTTCAACAAATGAATCCCCAAGTAACAGCAAGTCTCAGAAGAGCCCACACACTCAGATCTTAACCCCGGTGTGCAGAAAGGGTCAAAACATGTTTTTCAGCAGAAATAAACATGTTTCTGCAAGTTTGGTCAACCCCATGTAAGTTATGGGGCAGTAACAGCACTCTTTTCAAAACGTGTTTTTCAGCCCGAAATAAACGCGTTTTTTCAACAAATGAATCCCTAAGTAACAGCAAGTCTCAGAAGAGCCCACAAACTCAGCTCTTAACCCCAGTGTGCAGAAAGGGTCAAAACGTGTTTTTCAGCAGAAATAAACATGTTTCTGCAAGTTTGGTCAACCCCATGTAAGTTATGGGGCAGTTACAGCACACTTTTCAAAACGTGTTTTTCAGCCCGAAATAAACGCGTTTTTTCAGACAACTGAATCCCCATGTAACAGCAAGGCTCAGAAGAGCCCACACACTCAGCTCTTAACCCCAGTGTGCAGAAAGGGTCAAAACGTGTTTTTCAGCAGAAATAAACATGTTTCTGCAAGTTTGGTCAACCCCATGTAAGTTATGGGGCAGTAACAGCACACTTTTCAAAACGTGTTTTTCAGCCCGAAATAAACGCGTTTTTTCAGACAACTGAATCCCCATGTAACAGCAAAACTCAGAAGAGCCCACACACTCAGATCTTAACCCCAGTGTGCAGAAAGGGTCAAAACGTGTTTTTCAGCAGAAATAAACATGTTTCTGCAAGTTTGGTCAACCCCATGTAAGTTATGGGGCAGTAACAGCACCCTTTTCAAAACGTGTTTTTCAGCCCGAAATAAACGCGTTTTTTCAGACAACTGAATCCCCATGTAACAGCAAGGCTAAGAAGAGCCCACACACTCAGCTCTTAACCCGTGTGCAGAAAGGGTCAAAACGTGTTTTTCAGCAGAAATAAACATGTTTCTGCAAGTTTGGTCAACCCCATGTAAGTTATGGGGCAGTAACAGCACACTTTTCAAAACGTGTTTTTCAGCCCGAAATAAACGCGTTTTTTCAGACAACTGAATCCCCATGTAACAGCAAGGCTCAGAAGAGCCCACACACTCAGCTCTTAACCCCAGTGTGCAGAAAGTGTCAAAACGTGTTTTTCAGCAGAAATAAACATGTTTCTGCAAGTTTGGTCAACCCTATGTAAGTTATGGGGCAGTAACAGCACCATTTTCAAAAGTGTTTTTCAGCCCGAAATAAACGCGTTTTTTCAACAAATGAATCCCCAAGTAACAGCAAGTCTCAGAAGAGCCCACAAACTCAGCTCTTAACCCCAGTGTGCAGAAAGGGTCAAAACGTGTTTTTCAGCAGAAATAAACATGTTTCTGCAAGTTTGGTCAACCCCATGTAAGTTATGGGGCAGTTACAGCACACTTTTCAAAACGTGTTTTTCAGCCCGAAATAAACGCGTTTTTTCAGACAACTGAATCCCCATGTAACAGCAAGGCTCAGAAGAGCCCACACACTCAGCTCTTAACCCCACAGTGCAGAAAGGGTCAAAACGTGTTTTTCAGCAGAAATAAACATGTTTCTGCATGTTTGGTCAACCCCATGTAAGTTATGGGGCAGTAACAGCACCATTTTCAAAACCTGTTTTTCAGCCCGAAATAAAGGCGTTTTTTCATACAACTGAATCAACATGTAACAGCAAAGCTCAGAAGAGCCCACACACTCAGCTCTTAACCCCAGTGTGCAGAAAGGGTCAAAACGTGTTTTTCAGCAGAAATAAACATGTTTCTGCAACTTTGGTCAACCCCATGTAAGTTATGGGGCAGTAACAGCACACTTTTCAAAACGTGTTTTTCAGCCCGAAATAAACGCGTTTTTTCAGACAACTGAATCCCCATGTAACAGCAAAACTCAGAAGAGCCCACACACTCAGATCTTAACCCCAGTGTGCAGAAAGGGTCAAAACGTGTTTTTCAGCAGAAATAAACATGTTTCTGCAACTTTGGTCAACCCCATGTAAGTTATGGGGCAGTAACAGCACACTTTTCAAAACGTGTTTTTCAGCCCGAAATAAACGCGTTTTTTCAGACAACTGAATCCCCATGTAACAGCAAAACTCAGAAGAGCCCACACACTCAGCTCTTAACCCCAGTGTGCAGAAAGGGTCAAAACGTGTTTTTCAGCAGAAATAAACATGTTTCTGCAACTTTGGTCAACCCCATGTAAGTTATGGGGCAGTAACAGCACACTTTTCAAAACGTGTTTTTCAGCCCGAAATAAACGCGTTTTTTCAGACAACTGAATCCCCATGTAACAGCAAAACTCAGAAGAGCCCACACACTCAGATCTTAACCCCAGTGTGCAGAAAGGGTCAAAACGTGTTTTTCAGCAGAAATAAACATGTTTCTGCAAGTTTGGTCAACCCCATGTAAGTTATGGGGCAGTAACAGCACACTTTTCAAAACGTGTTTTTCAGCCCGAAATAAACGCGTTTTTTCAACAAATGAATCCCCAAGTAACAGCAAGTCTCAGAGGAGCCCACAAACTCAGCTCTTAACCCCAGTGTGCAGAAAGGGTCAAAACGTGTTTTTCAGCAGAAATAAACATGTTTCTGCAAGTTTGGTCAACCCTATGTAAGTTATGGGGCAGTTACAACACACTTTTCAAAACGTGTTTTTCAGGCTGAAATAAACGCGTTTTTTCAGACAACTGAATCCCCATGTAACAGCAAGGCTCAGAAGAGCCCACACACTCAGCTCTTAACCCCAGTGTGCAGAAAGGGTCAAAACGTGTTTTTCAGCAGAAATAAACATGTTTCTGCAAGTTTGGTCAACCCCATGTAAGTTATGGGGCAGTAACAGCACCATTTTCAAAACGTGTTTTTCAGCCCGAAATAAACGCGTTTTTTCAACAAATGAATCCCCAAGTAACAGCAAGTCTCAGAAGAGCCCACAAACTCAGCTCTTAACCCCAGTGTGCAGAAAGGGTCAAAACGTGTTTTTCAGCAGAAATAAACATGTTTCTGCAAGTTTGGTCAACCCCATGTAAGTTATGGGGCAGTTACAGCACACTTTTCAAAACGTGTTTTTCAGCCCGAAATAAACGCGTTTTTTCAGACAACTGAATCCCCATGTAACAGCAAGGCTCAGAAGAGCCCACACACTCAGCTCTTAACCCCACAGTGCAGAAAGGGTCAAAACGTGTTTTTCAGCAGAAATAAACATGTTTCTGCATGTTTGGTCAACCCCATGTAAGTTATGGGGCAGTAACAGCACCATTTTCAAAACGTGTTTTTCAGCCCGAAATAAAGGCGTTTTTTCATACAACTGAATCAACATGTAACAGCAAAGCTCAGAAGAGCCCACACACTCAGCTCTTAACCCCAGTGTGCAGAAAGGGTCAAAACGTGTTTTTCAGCAGAAATAAACATGTTTCTGCAACTTTGGTCAACCCCATGTAAGTTATGGGGCAGTAACAGCACACTTTTCAAAACGTGTTTTTCAGCCCGAAATAAACGCGTTTTTTCAGACAACTGAATCCCCATGTAACAGCAAAACTCAGAAGAGCCCACACACTCAGATCTTAACCCCAGTGTGCAGAAAGGGTCAAAACGTGTTTTTCAGCAGAAATAAACATGTTTCTTCAACTTTGGTCAACCCCATGTAAGTTATGGGGCAGTAACAGCACACTTTTCAAAACGTGTTTTTCAGCCCGAAATAAACGCGTTTTTTCAGACAACTGAATCCCCATGTAACAGCAAAACTCAGAAGAGCCCACACACTCAGCTCTTAACCCCAGTGTGCAGAAAGGGTCAAAACGTGTTTTTCAGCAGAAATAAACATGTTTCTGCAACTTTGGTCAACCCCATGTAAGTTATGGGGCAGTAACAGCACACTTTTCAAAACGTGTTTTTCAGCCCGAAATAAACGCGTTTTTTCAGACAACTGAATCCCCATGTAACAGCAAAACTCAGAAGAGCCCACACACTCAGATCTTAACCCCAGTGTGCAGAAAGGGTCAAAACGTGTTTTTCAGCAGAAATAAACATGTTTCTGCAACTTTGGTCAACCCCATGTAAGTTATGGGGCAGTAACAGCACACTTTTCAAAACGTGTTTTTCAGCCCGAAATAAACGCGTTTTTTCAGACAACTGAATCCCCATGTAACAGCAAAACTCAGAAGAGCCCACACACTCAGATCTTAACCCCAGTGTGCAGAAAGGGTCAAAACGTGTTTTTCAGCAGAAATAAACATGTTTCTGCAAGTTTGGTCAACCCTTATGTAAGTTATGGGGCAGTAACAGCACACTTTTCAAAACGTGTTTTTCAGCCCGAAATAAACGCGTTTTTTCAGACAACTGAATCCCCATGTAACAGCAAACTCAGAAGAGCCCACACACTCAGATCTTAACCCCGTGTGCAGAAAGGGTCAAAACATGTTTTTCAGCAGAAATAAACATGTTTCTACAAGTTTGGTCAACCCCATGTAAGTTATGGGGCAGTAACAGCACTCTTTTCAAAACGTGTTTTTCAGCCCGAAATAAACGCGTTTTTTTCAACAAATGAATCCCTAAGTAACAGCAAGTCTCAGAAGAGCCCACAAACTCAGCTCTAACCCCAGTGTGCAGAAAGGGTCAAAACGTGTTTTTTCAGCAGAAATAAACATGTTT